>NC_068398.1:51852567-51876595 GCF_023724105.1 Carassius gibelio
GACATCTACACTTACCTGATAGAGAAACCGAGCGTGTATAGTAAAGAGAAAATGAGGGCGTATAAATCCTTAGATTAAATAAAGAGTGACATTGCAGTAAAATTATTATTAAGATGTAAATATTTTCTAGAAATAAAAATTCTGAAGACTGCAAATTAATTATAAACTTTCTGTATTTGTTCTTTCCTAACCATGTTCTTAAATTCCGGTCACAATTAATCACAACAATGTATATAAAATGTTCTCCGTCGATTCTGGCAACCAACAACACAACAAGACATCATTTTAAGCTCCTTGAGTAGCCGACCCAGTGTTGGTTTGTATTAGCCGCCTCCAGTTTTCCGTTTGTTTTGCCTCCAGCTAGCGCCGTGACGTACCTGTGACGTCTGCGCAAAAGGGGTCTATAGCAGAAGCTTTTTTTTTTTTCGTTTTGAGCTCAGTGACCCATTTCTGTGTTATTTCTGAGGCTTGTGTTTGGATTATTGTACGGTCGGAAGATCCAAACATGACCCATTATAAGATTTCTAACAGAGTCAGTCACTTACTGATTTTTTATTTGTTGGTATTTAATAGAATCCATGATGCCATGTGTCTAAACAAGATGTCCAGGACCTCCAGCAGAAATATAGGCCCACAACATCAAAAATACAGCTGTATATTTCATTGTACACATGGGGTACTTTTTTTCTCTGTGTTCACCAAAACCATCTTGAGTGTTTGCTGCTAAAAAGCTCATTTTTTAGTTTAATCTGATCATAAAAGCCAGTCCCATTTAAAATTCCAATCATGGCTGATAACTGAATATGCTTTAGTTTGTTTTTGGATGAGCTAGGATAATTTTTCTTGTAACCAATCAGAAAGCGAGGTGACGAGGCGGTGAGGAAGTACCAGGAAACAAAATCAAAACAGCCGGCGTATATAACAAATACAAATAAAGTTGATGGGAATAACTACATCCACAACTGCAGTCCACCAGAGTACATGGAAATGAATATATGAACGTTTATTTCAACGGTTATTAATCTGTGTAGTACGTAACAACATTTCTATGAGATAAAACAACAACTTATCTCCATATCATGATATAGCAAGTATAGTACATGCTCGCGTTGTCTCCACCTCTTTGACCATCGCCTTTTCTTGTTTTTCTTATGTTTTTTTTCCGTTAAAAACAAAGCACAAACTATGGCCACTGCATCCTCTTCGTCCGCCATGATTGTTTACTCTAAAGTCACATTTGATCTCGAGGGATTTTGCGAGATTTCCCGTCTGACCTGGGAATGCTCGGGAGTCAAATCGGTTCGTGTGTGATGTGTTGATATTGCCGTGTGGCTGCACACCACACACGGAACGACCAAAACTGTTAGACCCGTGATTTTTTATCGCCGTGTGTGGGGTCTCTCAGGTTTGGAAAATCGGCCGACAATTTTTTAATCGTCCCGTGTGAACCAGGCCTTAATTATTGCCCTGATGGTGGAAATAGGAATGTTTACTGCTCTAGTTTTTTTCTTAAAGCCACTTCACCGATTTGTGAAGCCCCAATATATTTTGCTGCACATCATAAATATTTTCTCTGGTTTTTCTCATTTTGATGGATGATTAAGGGGATTTGGGCTTTATTTTCCCTCCTCTTTATATTTCTGTGAAAAAGGAAGGCAGAGCTGGATGATTTCATGTTTATAATCATGCTGGAGTGCTCAAAATTGTGAATATGAATGGGAATATACTTCAGAGATATTTTACTCATAAGAATTTCTAGAGGTGCCAATAATTGTGTCCAACGAGTATTTGAGAAAAACATTAATTTCATAATGATATTTCCCCTCCGTTTTAAATTCTTATTATCCAATGAAAGGATACATTCTTGTGAATTTTTTATATAAAAAATCTAAAGGATTAACAATGCAGATGAATTTTCACAGCCTTTTTTGATCATATTTGCCAAGGGTGCCAATATTTGTGGGCATGACTGCATATGTATATATATAAGTTTTTAAATTTCTTGTTTTTATTGTTGTGATTATTTTACTTTCTTTTATTTTAAGCACTTTATATTACCATTGTGTATGAAATGTACTATTTAGATAAACTTGCCTTGCCTTTTGATAATTAAAATTTAATGGAACCATTAAATGGAACCAAGAAAAGTAATGGAAAACAGAATTTGGTAAAGATAAATCTGTAAAACTCAATAAATTAGACAGGCTTTTTCATTAATCAAATTTTATTTAACCATTTAAAGAGAGTATAGGAAAATTTAAACGGAAAACTGCATTTGTAAATAAAATGCGTTTCACAGGGCCCTATAATTATAATAAATTTTTTGTGGTAATAAAAATAGATGTAAGTGAACTATAGCCTTTAAAATTAATTAAAATACATATATAATAGCAATGCGACAATAATAGTTCAAATAAAATATTAAAGCAATAAATCATATGATTTTATTGAACAAAACTGTTAAAATACCTTATGTATAATTAACAATAGAGCATACTTCAGTATGGAGTTAAAGGTTAAGATTATAACTTTTTCGCTAGTATTCTATCACATTGTGAGTTTATATTAGCACCTTTTGTTGTTTTCTCGTGGTAACTGATAGAGCATTTGGACACGGAAGCGCTGCTACGTGACGTCAGACTTAACAAGCGAATAGAAGAGATCAGTAGATGATATTACTACGTTAACCTCAAGAAACTTGAAAACTGACTGAAGATGCTGAAGTAAATTTTCCTGCCATTATGCTACTAGATGCAAAAGTGATTTTTTTTAAAGGTACAATTTGTAAGATATTTGCAGGAAAATATCCAAAAACCACTAGGCTAGTGTTATATATTTTGTCCAGCTGATTACTAACAATATCTCTAATGTTTTCAACTACTTGTAAATCATGAGAAAATTCCCATTCTAAACAGTGACACGGGCAGTGCAGTCGCCTGTCAATGACGTTAGTTACCCTTTGTTAACGCCTTTACTGAAGTAGAAACCACATGACAACAGTGTCGTGGACAAATGCGGAAGTAGCTTTGCGACAAACTTCAACTAGAAAGAGATGCCGATCTCGCTTGTGTTTTACTCGACAGGTGAGATGTTTGGATTCGTATCTTTACAGAAAATGAATGCTATTTTAATGACCAACAAGATTAGTATTATGAGGCGTACATGCCAAACGGGGGGCATCGCGCCTCTAGACCCACGCGAGGACGAGTTTGATCCATAGTCTGATCGCGACTTTGTATGTAATTTACTCGCGCAAATCGTTGAACTCGCGTTAAATCCATGATTTATCTTTCCGCCAGATTGATGGCCGTCAGTGGTTGAATAGAAGACTACAGATCCCATCATTCCACGCTCCTTCTTAGCGTCATTAAACCACGCAATTGTTGTTGTTTTGGTAGTGCGCCCTCTAGTGGTAGGTCATACAACCTGTACCTTTAAGCTTTGTGCTCTTTATCATGTAGAAGTTATATTAGAAACAAAAATAACATGCATATATTTTAAATCTTTACAAGTTTTCTCTAAAGTGCTGCACTAATTCTCATTTTTTAGATATTCCTGCATTTTGCTTAAAAAACAGCTGAAAACTACCACAAGATCAGTTACATAAGTGCTTTATAATAGTTGTTACTCACTGCCACATATTAAGCACTTTACAACTAACAAAATCTAGCTTTTGTAAATCCCTGGAAACTAACACTGCAATAAAACTTGATAAAACTCCTTGAATCAAATGAAATCCTCCGCATAAATAAAAGGAAAGAAAGTGTAGTTTAATATTAATATTCTTTCTTTGTTGTTGTACCATGAGCTCTAAAAGCTAAAGAAATCTCTCTCTCCTTTGTCTCCCTGTCTTGTCTCTCAGCACCCCCTCCCTCCTCCCTCTCTCATTTCTCGGGTCTCTTCTTTCTTCTCTATCTTTGGCCTCTCGTTCTCGTCTCTCTCTTCCTCTTCTTTCCTTTTTTTCATCATCTCTCTCCATCTCCTCCCTTTCTACTGCTTCCATTTCTCTTTCTGCATTCCTCCATCTGGTGCATCAGCTCCTAAATTTCCTTCCTCTTCCTCTTCCTCTTCCTCTCTACTCTACTCTCTACTAGGTTGGGTGGTGTTATGGAGGGTCAGAATGCGCAGAAATCAAGAAGAAAAATAATTCAGTAAGACCTTTAGGCTACTTGAAGTGTTAGTATGTGCTACATTCATTGTCAAAAGCACCTTTATAAAATGACTCAAAACCTTTGATGGCAGCATAACACTTTCTAGTGAACAGGGCTACATTAGCCTCTCTCCACTTGATCAGGAGCTGAGTGTGTTCATAATTGCCAGTAAACATTCATCATGAATATAATTTTAGAATGATATTAATGCTACATTGACAAACTGAGGCATACTTATTAACAGTAGCTTGCTATGTAGCCAACAAAATATTTACTAACTTAAATATTAAAACTAGACAGAGGAAAAAATATTGTCATTGCGTTTAATTGTCTAACTTGTTTAAACTTTCAACAATTATATTTTCATTAAAAAAATCAGTGTTAACAAGCTGATGTATAGCATTGACGTTAGCTCGATCTGTTTGTTAGATTGATGTGCTCCGCAATGATTAAAAAACATTTTACAGCCGATTTTAAAAATCATCTCATCAATTTACAATGTTTCAACTTATAATAAGTCAGCTGTTTACTTTGATCATTTTAAACAAGTGCAATTTAACCACAGTGAAAAAAGTTTTTCCCTGAGGTACTTACACTTGTAAAGAGCCGGGTCTCTGGTTTTCCAAATATGACTACTCCCTTTCCTGTGGCCTCATGGGATAGTAAATTGTCCATTGTATGCATATGGCAGAATTCATGCAGAAGCAGTTGGTCATCCAGGTATGTCTTGCCTACTGTTTTTCGCTTAATATGATTTCGGACATATAACTTGCCTCGCATACTGTTAAGTGCATACTATATAGTAGATTTCGGATGCACTGAAAGTCTTGTCTTGCTAAAATAATGATTCATTCCGAATTCCAAATTTCAGTCAGGCACTATGTTGTTTGGTTGTAATGCTTGTTGAGAAACTCCAAAGACAGACTTCATTCAAATATTGACGATAATAACACGAATACAGTAACAAGAGCTTAAAGTGCTTAAAAAATGGTAAACAGACTGAGATGGACATGAATCTCTTCAATAATTATGTTTGGCACCATTTATTTAAAAGTACTATGTCAAATAAAGTATTTTCTTCTAAACAATAACAAGTGCTTAAAGTGCTTAAATAATTAAGTGCTCAAAGTGCTAAAGAACTGAACTGCTAAACTGAAGATTAGAAGTGAAATCCAGGCTATTATCACTTTTTTTTCTGGGATAACTCGCATGTTGATTTGAAACCATCAGGCTAGTTAACGCTTTTTTTTTTTGTCTTCTGCCAGTTTTCTACACAGGGTGACCAGTGGCTGCGAAATTCTGAATGACAAATCATGTTCTGGTATAAATGTGCACAAACGTATTTTTTAATCGCAGACATGGTCTGCAACTATTAGCTGACACACCGTTGTCCATGACTGGACAACGGTGTGTCAGCTAATAGTTGCTGCCAGCTAGAGACTTGCACCCCCGTGGGACCCAGCGCCACCGATTGCGGCGCGGGACAATAATTGATGGGTGAATGCGGATGCGGGCGGCAAGATATTATTGTGTGCGGGTTGCGGGAAAATAAAATTATTTGCGGGACTCCCTCAAAGTGGAAATATCTAACAAAATAAAATAACTAGAAACAAATAGACCTTTATTTATAATAAAATAAAATAAAATAGACTTTGCGGAATGGGAGGATGCGGATGATACCATAGACAGCTACGTGTAATTCGATTCCAAAATAGCATATATTTAAGGGTCAAATTGGATGGATTAGAAGCACGCAGACCGGATGATGTCCTCCAGTGGTGGAAAAGACGAATTTCCAAGATTAAGCAAACACGCCATGTACTTTGCATTCCAGCTAGCGTAGGGCTTTCAGTATTTGCGGTCGCATACTGGAGCAGAGACGGATTAAACTGAAGCTCTCAACAGTCAACAACATGATATTCCTGCATGGGCACAAGTAGTCGAACAGTTTTTTTTTTTTTTTTTTTTTTTGTAAATTCAGTTTATTTTTATTTATTTATTTAGCTAAATATTTAAAATTGGTCTATTTTGTTATTGAGGAATAAGGATACTTTTGTTAAATGTTTGAAGGAATCGCGCAGGCCCCATAAGCTACTTTTCCTTTGAACATGAAATAAATCCAGGTTTATTATTTTTATATAATTTATTAGGCTATATAGCCTAATTATTATAGGTATATATTTTTTTACATTTCTTACTTTTTTTACTGTATTTCTATGTTCTAATTGTTCTTTGTTCATGTTCATACTTTTAATGAAACACAAATAAAACCAAACATTTGTTTATTTTCCGTTTCTTTTTTAATTTATATTCAACAGTGTATGCAATGTATTAAAAAAAGAAAAACTGCTATACATTTACCCGCGGGATTTTGCGGCGGGAGCGGGAGAACATCGTGGTAAGTTTGAGTGCACGGGCAGCGGCTCTATGACCGGAGTTTGGTGCTGCGTTCCTGCCAGGTTTTTGAGCTCGTCACTATTTCAAACCACGACTAACGACTTTGTACCATTCCAGGCAAGTCACGCCAAACTTTCTGTGCACAAGGAAATTTAGCTAGATTATTAATTTTATTGCAATGTTACAGTGTCCTAAAATGTAATTTTCAACATGTACCACTTGCATTAACACTGCATCCACAGGGGCTGTCACTGTTGTTTCGCGTGCTGTGACGTCAAAACCTAGAGTACATCGATCTAGTACGAGTTCACGGATGGGAAGTCACGGATTTGACTGCCATTCCAGTGCACTTTCCCGGGTTTAAGGTTGGAAAAACATGGGTTACAGGTTGCCTGGAACGCAAAATAAATCACAGCGAGCAAGCACTTTCTTACCGCTGCCGGCATACAGAAGCTTCCTCGAACAAATAATGCAGAAACAAGCCCAGGGCTCTCTGTTTCTTGCATCAACTGCCAAAAAGCGCCATTTATTTTTGAGTCCTTTATCTATTGCTAGAAGTCTAGGACAGCATCCCCAGCCTTCATAAACTTGTGCTCCATTTTTTTTCTCCGACAACGCTAACGTGATATTGACACATGGGCGTCAATCATACTGTGTTGCAAGGACACGCCCTTCTCTGCTTCTGATAGGCTTGCAATGTTAGTTAAAGCTGCGTTCCTCTCATATGATTGGTAGAAGAAATAAATTGGCTCGAAAATATTAAACTGCATGCGCAGGCTCTCAAATATTAATTTTTTTTTCCTCACGGCCACACGCCGGAGATCCGGCACGGTGCCGGAATACTTTAAGCCCTGTATGTCATTAATAACTTACCCTCATGTCGTTCCAAACCATTTATCTTCGGAACACAGTTTAAGATATTTTAGATTTAGTCCGAGAGCTCTCAGTCCCGCCATTGAAGCTGTGTGTATGATCTACTGTCCATGTCCAGAAAGGTAAGAAAAACATCTTCAAAGTAGTCCATGTGACATCAGAGGGTCAGTTAGATTATTTTGAAGCAGCGAAAATACATTTTGGTCCAAAAATAGCAAAAACTACGACTTTATTCAGCATTGTCGTCTCTTCCGTGTCTGTTGTGAGAGAGTTCAAAACAAAGCAGTTTGTGATATCCGATTCGCGAACGAATCATTCGATGTAACGGGATCTTTTTTAACCAGTTCACCAAATCGAACTGAATCGTTTTAAACGGTTCGCGTCTCCAATACGCATTAATCCACAAATGACTTGTTAACTTTTTTAATGTGGCTGACACTCCCTCTGAGTTCAAACAAACCAATATCCCGGGGTAATGCATGCACTCAAACAGTACACTGACTGAACTGATGTGAAGAGAAAACTGAAGATGAACACCGAACTGAGCCAGATAACGAACAATAGACTGACTCGTTCTCGAGTCAAGAACCGGTTGCATCGGTTTTCGGATCACCAGTACTTTTTTCAGACAGTTCGATTCAATAAACCGGTTGAAGAAAACGGTTCACCGGTTCTTTTGCGCTCGACGTAATGGCATCATTTGTGATGATTGCCCTTGAGTCAAGCCTTCGGTTTACCTGGGCTCATAACATTAGCACAGAATCAGTTCAGAATCAATCACTAAAAGAATCAGCTCGGTTCAGACGCTCTGTGTGTCGGTCTGCTTCACGCTGAATCACACATGTGCAGTATCATCAGCTCCTCTGTTCTCGAAACAGATGCATTTGACAGAAACGGTTCTGGACATTCTTCAACTCTTGGTGACCGGTAAAAAACTATGAATGCTCATTGCATCAGCGGGCATTGTAGACTTTAAAGAATTTAAATATTAATAATGAGTGAGTGTGAGTACAGTGATATAAAGCAAGACAGTTGAAAAGACTTTAGAAAGACAAACCTCTCTCACTCTTCTTTTCAAGACCTTGGAGTAGTCAAAGTTGTTTTGCCTCACTCTCCAACAGCATTCTGGACTCTCATACCAATATACCAGTATAGACAATACCTAACTGTGATGGCAGAATCAATGTGTAGCTGATACATAATATCATTTTAAATAGAGAAAATGTACTTAACACATTTTTTTTTTTGGCTTCATCATGCTGGCTATCCTCTGTTGGACTGGATCTGTATAAAAAATATACAAGATATCACATTTTATTAAACACTATTTCTGTCAAGACCACAATTGCCAAATATAATTGACAGTTAGCATATAGTTTGGATTGGTGGTATGGTTCTGTTCTGGGCAAGAACTCCTTGCACATTGATGCAGCCTAGAATAGAATCAAAAGAGCAGCAATAACACCCCTTAGGATAAACAGAACAGGACCAACATAAATGTATTGCAGATATCATTAATTTATTTGAATATACAATATAATTAAGAGAATTTAAGTCTGATTCAGGGGTAATCAGAATACTATAATGACTGACGAGAGGTGGAGCTGGAGATGGAGGAGGGTAATTTGCTCCTAAGAAACGGGACAGCTGCTGGTAATACTGAAAGAGCATATATATGTATACAGTAATAGGCGTCGTATTCCTATAGGTAAACTTGGATCAGCTGATGCGAGCTTGACTAATGTGACCTGCCAGAACTGACGCTATGCTTAATATATAAATACAGTAAGTTATTAGTAAAATATAAAGTAAAATATGTCAAAAGTTTGGACATGCTTTTCCAATCTCTTGGAAATCTCTTGGAAATAGCATGTCCAGGCGGGTTCAAACTTTTGACTGGTAGTGTATTAAAAAACATAGTTCTGTGATAACATATTTATTAACATAGTTCTAATAACACATTACTGACTATTAAGGAAATATACTTCACTTTGTCTTTTTTTTGCCTTCTAGCCCCGGGGTCTTGTGGCTTTTGATGAGCCTGTGGTTATTAGTGGTAGTGGCTTCTGGAGTACCGTTGGTCTCAGTGTCAGTGGCTTCGGGAGGGTCAGTGGTTGCTGTGCTACTTGTGGCCTTCTTCTGTCTTTGAAAATTAACTTGCAGACAAGACAAACATCACACACAAGAAAAAATAAACAGTTTGCCTTAATCGGTCTCCAACCCAAGAACATTATGGCAAACAATTAAATTTTTAACTGGTGAAAACAAAATAAAAAATAACAACAATTTACAAATATCCATAAATGGTACTCGTCTCACTGATCATGATAATGATCAGTGATGTCTCTTAATGTCTGATCAGAGCATTCTAGATTTTCTGCCTACTTTTAGCTTGTTGACTTGGCTTAACTGCTAAAGAAAACAATTGGGTGATCACATGCTGCTTTATCCTATTATGGCTGAAAGGTAATGCTCATGCATCAATAGAAAATAATACTTGTGGGTTCACATTCCTTTGGGTTCCTTCAGGGTTACCAGTGTTTTCAGATTAATCCAGAGCTTTTTATTTGTAAAAAAATAAATAAATAAAACGTACTCTTTAGCACAGCTTCATACATAAGTTTAACCCTCTGAAGCAAATCAGGATCCAAAATAAAATCCCCTCCTAGTCTGACATTGGCCACCAAACTTCCTTTGCACTTCTTCCCCAAAAGTAGTATGGGGAAAAAATCAAGGGCAGCAAGTTTGTCAAGCTGAAATAAAAACATTATTAAATAAAAAAAAACTATGCACTGAATATAATAATTTAATTTAAAAATTAATTTCATGACAATTGTTTAATGGTCATATTAAATGTACAACTCATATCAAGGAATTAATTATTATACTACATGTTTCACCAGCCATGTTTCCATCTGCCATGCAGCGTGGGAAATGTTGTGTATGGGAAACCACTTGAGTGGTGTTTCTTGGGACCCTGAGTCTTTCTGATCATGGCTCAGCCTCCGGAAGGTGTGAGGCCGGTAATGGCAACCATAGTGCAGAGGTCCCATCTAGGGGTGGGTTGTTTGCAGCCCAAAGCTTGTGGGAAACGGGGCGAGTTAGGGACAGCTTCAGTGTGGGAGGATCTCCTCGCGTGATCTTAATTAATTCCCTCCAACCCAGTTGATAGAAATACACCTGATTGATATTTTATACTTTTCGAAACATTTCATAAGTTCGCTGGACAATTACATGGAAACATGGCTATTGACTGTTAAACTTTACTGTGTTAATTGACTTAACTTCATAAATTCCTATTAGAATATTGAAATTTGACCTAACCTTACCAACACATGGCTGTTATTGAGAACAACTGTCCTGTTCTTGTTTTTCTTGACTGACTCCTTCCATTATTTTTTTTTATTTTGAAAGTTGCATCTCTTAAGCTGCAGCTTTTGTTTTATATGGCTGTAGTTGTTTGCAAAGTGGGCAAGTCTTGTATGCAACACTTATTAGGGTGTTGCACCCTGGGCACATATTCATTAAACTTCCTGGCATCTCTAAAATGAAGTAAATAATTACATTAAAACCTTAATACAACTTGTTTTTGGAACATGATATCCGGTAACAAGAGGCACAATTATAACGTTAGAATTCTTTAAAACTATGTTGTTACTATAAACGGGGTTAGTACTACTGGCTAACCTAGCCACTTGCCAATGCCAACTGTCACGTGTCAACTATTAGCCGGACATCCGCATATTGGGCCTAATTTATTTGTCCCATACGCGATGTCCCTTGTCCCGTTTATTGTCTGCTACACTGATATAACCACTGACTGATAAAACAGCAACAGCAGCAAGCACATGTAAAGTCATGTTTTTCCTATTTCTGTTAAAAGGTGTCTGTATTTGTCTGGGGTTTCTCATTCCAGATTTATGCATTAACGTTAGGCCAAGTTATATTGTTATTACTGACACATCATGAGTTTAATGACAAAGAAATGCATCAATTATAACATTTAAGCAAACGTGATCATTACTTATTATGAACCTCGTAACTTACCTGGAGAGAGCGCAATGAGAAATTAAATCACTAAAGAAATCACCCAATCGCAAAGCGGACTGGCTACGTCTCCATAGCAGCGGATGCTTAGGATCACGGGTAATGCTGGGATCCACTAATTAATTAAATTAAATTAGTTAAATTTATTTTAATTAAATTACTATCCAAAATAAATCTCCGTTCTCACAATCGAAGGAGAAACAATTTAAACTGATGGTCAATGTTGATAAGGCTAATGGGTTCTGTAGATTACCGTTAGATTTGACACACCAAACCAACAGAAAAATGGTAACATAATTTAAAAAAAAACTAAACAGCAACTTTTAGAAGCAATAGCCGTAGCACAACTCTGCAGTCTCATTAATTAACGGGTAGAATATATTTACTATATTTTGACTGGAATGAATCACTGACGATGAGAAGCCTACAGAATATTAATAAATAAAACAAGGACAAAAGAAATCTGTTTGTATGTTTTTTTTCTTGTTGAGAAAGTGATTCATTAAAAAAAAAAAAAAAAAAAAATGTATATATATATATATATATATATATATATATATATATATATTAATTGTTTTATTTATTTATTTTGTTAATGTATTAAATGCAGTCCTGTTTCTTCTTTGTAAAAGAAGAAAAAAAAACATGTCACTCTTTAGCGATTCCAGTGGACATTTGTGTTTCAAAACTGTAGCAATACATACCGGGTGGTACATATATGTTGCGCTGCAAAAAAGTGCATAAACCGCCATAGACAAACTTAGAGAAGTGGCTCAGTTTAGAATGTTCTTCTGCGGGACGTGTACAGTTCTGTTTATTAACCGCTAAAGAGCCAAAACTTAAATAGTGCAATAATCACACACCAAAACCACAATGCTTAAAGCATGTAAATTATATGATTTTGTGACCATGCAGCACAACAACCTCATGTCAATGAGTAACTTTTTTCTTTTTTTTTTATAATTTTTTTAAGATATTTGCAGTAAAATAACCCAAATATTTTAACCCAAATAAAACTTTAACTCTATGGTATTGCAACGTCTTTTGGAAGTATACACAAACTGGGATAACTGTAAAGATTTTAAAGATGCACCAGAGCTTCACGTAGGGTTAAGAGGTGGAATTACAGTAATAAAAATCCAAACTATGTCATTAGTCAACGAGGACGATGGGGTGGCACCAACCACGCCATTAGACAACATTTCGTGCCAATCAGCAGATTTGAGCAAGATGGATGGGAAAAGAAAAGCAACGTGCTATGGGATGAAAATGACCAACAAATACAGCTCAGATGAATACGGTAAGTAATGTTACTTGTAACATACCGATTTTTGTTTGGTGTATTTCTGTCAGGCTTGCAAACTGGGGTTGCCTGGGTGGAGTGAGATTTTGTTAACTCATTGTCCCGGTTTCACAGACAAGGCTTGAGCCTAATCCCGGTCTAAAATGCCTGTTTGAGCTGTTTTAACTGAAAACAGCTTCCACTGACATATCTTAAAATATGTCAGGGCAATTGTTTCGCACACCAGTAATGTTTTTTTTCATAAGGCACGTTTATAAAAGGTAATTTAGCTAAAAATCCTAATTGAAATGAGGCCTAATGGCTTAATCTAAACCATGTCTGTGAAACCATGCCATTATTTTTATGTATTTAAACATACTGTTGAGTAAATTGCCAATATGCTTTGTTGTAACTTACTAGACTTAAACTTTCTCTATTAATGTTTCTTGCTATATAGATAACTAACTAATATTACCTCTGTTATTTACTAATTGAATAATGTATTTTACTGGTCAAATTTTTTTATTTTTTGCACTGTGTGGCAATGGAATATACCTCGTCTGTCTACAGTTTCTAATTCAGAAAGGCTTTTATTTGTAAGTTTCAGCTCCATAGTTCACTAGTCAAGGCACTGGTCAGGGATCGGCCATTTTAAGGTATGAATCTTTTCAACGCAAAACCATTTGCACTGAAACGGTTTCTCCCTAAAGTTTCACAGTTCAGCTTGGAAACGGCATGTTGATGCGCCCACTGTGTTTCTTTAACAGTCATTGTGAAGCATGAAATAATAATAATTTAATCATTAACGATAACTAAAAAATTAAGCTTTACATTGTTCACATTATTTCAACTACTTTTTAAAAATGAACAATCATGTTTAACAGCTGGATTTGTGGTGGAAACCTACATTACCAATAAATAATGCTAAACAGAAAATTTGAGTTGTGGCCTTTACACATTTCGAAAAGCTTCAAATAAGAGCTTTTAAAAAGCCTTTATCTGTCTTTGCCTATAACAGGGATTGAAAAGATAGGCCTACTACTAAATAGTGCATTCTCTATCAACACTAAATGCAAGTTTCATTAAAAAAGAACAGTTTTGAACAAGAACTGAGAAAATGGCATTGTCAGACTACATCCAGATCGGATTCAGAATGATGATCAAAAATAAAATCTTGCGGATTTATGAATGAACCACTTGTTTAAAATTATTCCTGGTCTACTGACATTTGACATCTGCCTGAAACATAACAATGCTCATGATAATGAATTATCATTAACTTTAACCCTGACTATATAACAGTGAATATGATCAGATTATGAAATTCTGGAATAAATTTAACTGGTGTGGAATTTGTCACTTTATATCAGTTAAATTAATTACAAAATATTTGTTTTGGACAAACAATGTCCCTTGCTGGTGAAAAAATTCCTACCAGTAGACTTATTTTCTGTTGTCTTATATTTTGTGATTTAGTTGGGCAGCCTAATAATGTGAGACAAAGCCAAATGTTGAGTTGGCAAACCTGCTTATGTACGTTTTCAGGTGTTTCTTTAATGCTGAACTATGTTTGCTTCCCCCATAGTTGTACCTGCAAGCAAGAATGTTCAGACTGAAAATACAGCAAACTCATCAGAAGGCAGGTAATTCAATACAATTGCTGATGTGTAAAGTGTACTGATATATCAAACAGTATTTTGGTATAAAAAGTATACTCAAGTGAAAGTATACATACAGTGTTTGCACATTTTAAAAATAAATAAAATTGTGGTTAATTATTATTATTTATTTTTTTACAACCAAAATAACAAGTAGATTTACCCTAATAACTGTGATATGTGTAGATATTTTCCAGTACAAATATAAGCATGAAAAATATGTACAATGCATTTTTTTTTATGCAAAACACAAAATAATAATGTGGCTTTAATAAAAATATAATTGGCTTGCTCATTGAAGTTTACACATCCAACTACCTATCATATTTTAGACTACATAAAACCCATCTATTTTTTTTTTAGCTCATTCATTCAGGTACTCCTGGGATGGGTTCACAAATGAAATGACTGGTTATGAGGATTGAAAACAGTTGGCTTTTGACATAAACACTTTTTCACAGTATGGAAATGCTAACATTAAAACTGTTTAAAGGGGTCATATGATGTTGCCAAAAAGGACATTATTTTGTGTGTTTGGTGTAATGCAATATGTTTATGCAGTATAAGGTTAAAAACACATTATTTTCCACATATTGTACATTATTGTTTCTCCTATATGTCCTGCCTTTCTGAAACGTGTCGATTTTTACTAAGCTCATTGGTGTGAAAAGCAAGGTGTGCTCTGAATGGCCTGCTATCCAGTGCATTGTGATTGGCTGAATTCCTCAAACATGTGACGGAAATGTTACGCCCCTCACCATACTGCGATGTGTGTCCCAGCACGATAACATAAAAACAATAAAAACCCATTACAAACAAGGGCATGCATGCAGTGGGGACATAACTACGGATTATTATGACTTATACTGTCTTTTTGCACATTGTGTATCGCACTGCGTAAACACAAAATCATCTCTGTATTTGTGATCGGAGAAAAACAAACAAGCAGTACTACTCTACACTGCTCAAAACTCAAGTTTGAATCATCAGTGGAACAATCTTTAAATATATAAACGTACTTACAGACTGTGAGTCTGAAGATTCAGACTGTCCTTGCAAGTCGTAATTGCCACATGCATTGTAGGCTAATCTCGCAGGAAACAGCCTTTGTCCTCCGCAAAATTTCTTGCACACATGAATATGTGGGTTGAACTGTTCTGGAACAGTGTTGAAATAGAACTTAACCACTGATTTCCAGTTATGTCCTCTTTTGGAAGACCAAACAAAGTAGTTTTAAGCCTTCTCTCTTTGCGTGAACATTTGGGTGGCGTTATGCAAATCTTCCCACATCGTGATGTAGAGCAGTGGGGGGGGGGGGGGGTGTTAGAACGAGACGTTTTCAGAGGGTGTGGATGAGTCAATTCACAAGGTCTGGAATGGATGCTCCCACATATGAACAGCTGTGGTGTCTAATCCTTTCCCTGTGGTATGCTCATTTGACACAGTAGTCAGATGCTTGCTTCAAGGTACACGTCAGGTCAATGGTGCATATGGATGTGGCCATTGCTTTAATGAGGGAAAAACAGCGCCAAAGGAAAGAGGACATGCCAGAGTCTATCCACCCACTGAGGCGACAAAAAGAACCAATGGCCATGTCATTGAATGTGAGCAGATGGCCACCGAGAATGATGTTGACCATGTTTATGGCGTGAAAACAGTTTCACCATTAGCCCTCCTGAATTTCTCCACTGGTTTTGACATTGTGAACAGCTTTCCAACTGACTACATGCACTGTGTTATCTTGGGAGTGACAAAGCAATTCTTGGACTTGTGGTTCAATAGTAAGTACCATGAAAGCCCTTGATACATTGGTACATCACATAACCATGTGGCTCAAAGGCTGCTTACCATCAAACCTCCATCTGATATACCATATATGAGTACCATGGACTGTGAAAGTAGCACAAAGGTGGAAGGCTGCAGAATGTCAAAGCTGGCTATTGTTCTACAGTGGACCAAGATTCTTCCAAAGATTTTTTGAAACATTGACTACTGCTATTTCTTGCCTTCTTAAAAACACAATCACAGAAAGTGACTTGGCAGCCGCAACATTCAAGATAAAAAAGTTTTGGTAGGAAATACCAATGACATATGGGTTGTTCCAAGTGTCCTTCAATGTCCGTCAACTCAAGATGAACTGTCAAGATGTTTGAACCTCCTAGGTGTACATCTGCATTTTCATTTGAGGGCCACAACCAAAAGAGGTTGGAGAGGTTGTGTCATGGAACAAATTACATTCAATCTTAAATTGCACTGCAATACAACAGACTTCAGTCAACTCCTTAACAGCTGAAATAAATCATGACTAGCACTGTAGGATAAACAAACTTGTCAATGACTGGCTAGGTGTTTATCCACTTGTTTGTCTAAGCCACAGAAGCTGGAAGGTCTAATTTAGTTGGGATGTTCTCAACAAAAAGTCCTAAACCACAAGGACTGCTAGTCTGCTCTGTCTAAAATAAAATAAAAACACAGAGAAATATGGAAAGGTGTACAAAACAACAGTTTTGCAGTACAACTAAGAAATGGTTGCATTGGAAAGATTGAGTCAATTGTAAATATCATATATGATCAGAAAAAGGATCCACTGATCCAAGTTCAGCTTTTACAAACTGCACCTGCTGCTTTTGTGTCTGAAGGATCTCCTTCCCATATAAAATAAGTATTTGTATTTAAATTCTTTATGGATCTGTTTAAAGTGTATATAATTTCTAAACTGAGATGATTATAATGTATAAATGGTAACAACAATTTACTGTTACCTAGAAAAATAGCACAATTTGTTCAAACATTTTATTGTCAGCATATTATATGCCAGCTTTAAATAAACATATATCTGTAATTTTGTTAAATTGTGTTAAAATATTTTACAGAACATTTTGATTTAGATTTTTACAGCATGATCTCTCTCTCTCACCCCCCCCCCCCCACACACACACACAATGCTACTCTAAATAAGTAAAGTTACTCTTAAAAGTAATGCATTCATTAATTCATAGAATAAAAAATATCACAGGACTAAGTAGAATTAAATGAAATAAAAACACAATGCCCAGTAAGATTATAATTATGATCCTAAAGGAAATTCCATTAAAATAAATCTGATTGTTCCATCTATTCAGATCCTACAGGACAAAGAGTTGCAGTAGGTACAAGTTACAGTGAACAACTCAGCTTAAGTAAGATTTAATAACAACAACAAATAATTGTTCACCCCAAAATTTGAATTATTTTTTTATTTGATCATGGTACTGTTTTTCTGTGTTATAGTAATGCAGTAATCTAATGAATTTAAGTGACTCTCTTGGTATTTTGGTACTTTTTTGTAGGATCTTAGACATCCACAGACTAGTGTGAGCACCGAGGATGGTGAGGTTACAGCAGCATCCTGGAAGTGGTCTTCTGTCTTGGATGAGGCAATAGAGGACAGACCGTCCATCATACCACCTAACCTTATTCCCTCATCTGGACCAAACCATCCAGAGGAGCTGATCCACCAGATGCAGGAGAGGAAAGCAGAAAGAGAAATGGAAGCTGTAGAAAGGGAGGAGAGGAGAGAGATTATGGAAAGGGAAGAAAGAAGAGAAAGACAGAGACGAGAACGAGAGGCCAAGGACAGAGAAAAAAGAAGAGACAAAGGAATTAGAGAGAGAGAGAGAGAGAGAGGAAAGATGAGACGGAGAGAGAGGAGAGATTTCTTCAGCTTTTAGAGCTCATGGCAAAACAATAAAGAATATTAATATTAAACTACACTTTCTTTCCATTTATTTATGCTGAGGTTTTCATTTGTTTCATGCTGTTTTATTAAGTTTCGTTGCAGTGTTAGTTTCCAGGGATTTACAGAAGCTAGATTTTGCCAGTTGTGAAGTTTTTAATATGTCAGTGAGTAACAACTATTATAAAGCACTTGTGTGCACACCGATTTGTGTTAGTTTTCACCTGTTTTTTTATTTATTAATTATTTGAAAGAACAGATATAGATGTTTACAGGTTGATCTCTCTCTCTCTCTCTCTCACACACACACACACACACACACACACACACACACAAACAAACAAACAAAATAGTACAAACAATCTTACACAAATCATACCATTTAAGTTTCCTGTTAGGGTTAGGGTAGGGTTGGTATAGGGCCATAGAATATAATTTGTACAGTATAAAAACTATTACGCCTATGGGATGTCCCCACTTTTCACAAAAAACATGCGTGTGTGCGTTACAACTGATCAAATGAATTGTCCAGCAATCAGTCGAACAGGCCGCAACCATCAACCACGAAATGGATATTAATATCCAAAGTATAGCGAATTATACTATTTATTAGCACAATAACAATATCAGCAGTTTAAGACATTAACTTGTAAGCACAACACACAGGACATGCCTTTAAATACCAATGTTACTTTACTAACAATTCTAAAATGAATCTGTAAACTAATTAACACAAACACACTCTCACAGGCTATGAAACTATATTTAATGTACCAGTTCAGTTATAGTATGGACACATTACTTGTGTTGGGTATTCTCTACTATGGAGTTTACAAAGGTTTCCCAAGTTTGTTGATTTGTGGATGGTTTGTTAATGTCTGGAGTGATGTCTTGGGAAGGCCAGTCAGGACGGGCGCAGGCTGAAGGATGGATGCGGAGTTTTGTGGGCTGGTTGAAGTGTGAGGCAGGCAAAGACAAAGAAAGAGACATGGTTTTATGGCAAAAAGTAGCATAAATATGAGATTCTCAACAGGAAAGTGGTTAAGTTGAAGAAAGAAAAGAGTGTAGCAAGACTAGATGGCTTATTTTTTCTTGTTGGTAGATGGGTGGTAAGCAAGCAGGCCAAAAAGCCCAAAAGTACCCAATAAGTCCAAAAAAGACCTTGATCAGTTGCACATGCACATTTAGTCAATAAAGCTGGGATCTGTGATTAGTAAATCTCCATCACTTGCTTTCAGATGGAGTAGCATTTATTATATTAGAAAATACTTAATTAGTACATTAGAGCCGTACTTCACTGACAAGCTTAGCAAAATTTTCCTGATATAAATTTTTGGTCATACCACCCATCACTCCCTGCTGTGCTGTGCCATGTTTCAGAAGCATCCCAGAAGTGGCTCTCCATGCTGCTTCACCAAAGATATACACATATGCCTCCTTAAAAATAATGCCTAGTGCAATGGCTTTGATTAAAATTACCCTACCAACATCCATGACTTATCATGAGAGGAAAAAATTACATTTTAGTCACAAAACATCATAAAATCTGTAATGTAAATGTAGTTATTGTCTTTGATTCAGGGTGTAACCACATTCATTAATCAACACCTTTATTTTCCCGCTCCGGCAAAGTTTAATTCAGTCATGATTTCTATAATGAGAATGATACATTTTACACTGAATTGACTGATATCAATATTTGAGACATGAATTATCATACCAAACACACATAAGATGCTCCGGACAATTACATCTGGCTCATATAAGTTACCTCAACCATATTTTCAAAACTATCATTCTCATTATAAATCAGTAATTACTATTTACAATATTAAGAATACTAAGGAAGTTGAGGAATAACTAAAAAAATGAAGGAGGGAAAGGGAAGCAATTGACGTCCTGGGTTGCCAATGGCATTATTAACCTTGGATTAAGCATAATTGTTGAACATGGATTATAGACATGATATGGAGTTATGTAGTGGAAGGATGTTTGGTCTTCTTAGCATCATTTTGGAATGATCTTATGAATTTTTCATATGTAAAGCCAGTCTCTGTGCCATTCTGAGAGTGGTGAGGAATTCAGTCCTGTTAGGAAACGGTCGAAAGTTCTTGAGAGGGAGTCCGAGTCTGGGTGGGGTAAACCAGAGGCTTTCCTTGTGAGAGTCATGATGTGCTGTTTTGTTTTTCCACCATTTGTCTTGGTTAACTGTCTAAAATGGACAATGTTAGAGGGGTCTTTCCTTGTCTGGGACAAAGATCCTTTGCTTTAGAGCTGTGAGGAGTTAAGAGCTTATTGTGGCATTAAATGACAGAATCTCTGAATTTACGGCCCTCCATGTTGACTCTGGGGCCTCTAATTTTCAGGTCAGTTTCAATTCTGATCAATTCTGTTATAAGTGTTTGATTAATTGCATTTAAACCTGAGTCAGTATTATTGCTAGAAGGGTATGAGTGCAACTATTTATGATCACACATATCGCTTTTGCTTTTCTCCTTGCATGTGTGGTTCCATTTTCTTACAAGTGCTATAAGGGGGCTTTCAAAAATGTATTGGGTACTGATTTTAACCAATCAGAGAATTCAATATTTTCAAGCCATTGTCTCTCTCTAGCAACTGACCGATTGCAAAGAGCTTGATTGACAGGCTGTCTGACCAATCATAAAGCTGTATTCGCCATCTTGCCTGACAAACAAACCTGACAAGCGTGTAGATTAACTTTGATGGACTTGAACTTGACAAATGTTGTGTATTGACATCTTTCCACGGTTGAAATTAAATAAGTTCTGATGTTCTTTCAGGTTTATTTTGTGCTTTGAGTAAATATGAAAAGGCAATTTTTTTTTAATTTTTAATAATAACATTTGAAAGCAGAAATCAAAGACAGGTGTGCCTTTTGTGCCTCTCATCTGTTTGCGCTCCAACATTCTCCAGAGTGAAGACACACATGATTTTCGAAGTTGCTTCTTTCTTTAAACATCTTGCCACACTCAGAGCATTCTGCCAATTTCTTGCTAGAATGAGACTGCATATGTCTTTCCAGATCTATTTCTTTTGAGAATCGTTTTTCACACTGAAGACATGAGAAAGGCCTTTCTCTAGTGTGAACTCTTGTGTGGATATTAAGTGTTCTTTTATGTCTGAAACTCTTTTCACACAGAGGGCAGGAGAAAGGCTTCTCTCTGTTGTGGATCCTCATGTGGACTTTAAGACTTCCTTTCCTAGTGAAACTCTTCCCACACTCTTGGCAGGTGTAAGGCTTTTCTCCTGTGTGAACTCTCAAGTGGTCTATAAGGCTCCTTTTTTCCGTGAAACTGACTCCACACTGTTGGCAAGTGAATGGCTTCTCTCCAGTGTGAATTCGTATATGACTCTTGAGGTTTCCTTCATGTGTGAAAGTCTTTCCACACCGATGACACAAAAAAGGCTTCTGTCCAATGTGAGTCATTATGTGCCTTTTAAGGCGTTTCATGTCTTTGAAAGCCATTTTACACAGATGACATATAAAACAGCTCTCTCTTAAATGAATCATCATGTGCTTATTAAGGCTTCCTTTACGTGTGAAACATTTTCTGCACTGATCACATGTGAAAGGCTTCTCTCCAGTGTGAATTCTCATGTGAGTTTTAAGATTTCCTTTGCGTTTCAAGGTTATTCCACAGAGTTTGCAGGTGAAAGGGCTTTCTCCAGTGTGAAGTCTCATGTGAGTATAAAAGGTTTCTTTATGTGTGAAACTTTTCCTACACTGACTACATGCAAATGGCTTCTCTCCAGTGTGAGTTCTCAAGTGAATCTTGAGGCTGCTTTTCCGTGCGAAGCTCTTTCCACACTGTTGGCAGATGAAAGGCCTCTCTCCTGTGTGAATTCTCATGTGGTCCTCAAGGTTTCTTTTTTTATTGAAACTATTTCCACACTGTTGGCAAACAAAATGAGTTTTTGTATCAGCCTTCTGAACACTTTTTTGTGAGGAAGTACTTTCAGTCTGTGAACAACTAAAAGATTTTCCCTCAGTTATGAAATCAAGATGTTTCTCGATTAGATATTTTTCTTCGTTTTCATTCAGATCTTCACTCTGCTCTTTCAGCACCATCAAGTCTAAGGCAAAAAAAGAAAATGACATGTTAACCCCTGGTTAATTTCACAAAGAAAGATGAACTTTTTAGCCATCTGTTGTATGTGTTGCACTTCTTGCTGTCAGCTGGTGGTGAAATTAATTTGATGTTAATCAAACAATGTACTTAAAAGGAAAATGGGAAGGGTGTCATATTTGCTATGTCATTGAGCATGTTTACATGCACACCACAAATATCGACTTATTTAAATAACCAGTTTTCCACTGTTTACATGCATAAGTAACCTGACAATGCAAGTAAGCTGCATTTACATGACTTCATTAATAAATCAGGTTATTTCCCTGTAGTGACGTCAAAATATAATCATTTGTGAATCTGACTAGGAGTATACCATACATTTGTCAGTTGTGATGTTAAATTAAAGCTTGCAACATGTCAACTTGCAACATGGTGGGAAACTTACAGCTCACAAATTATACTATTTTGCAGTTATAAACATTGTGCATTGTAACTGAACGACTTCTACACCTTTTATGACCTTACTTTGATAAAAGAATATGGGTTAAGCATAATCGGCTTAAGAATGTGCATTTAAATGTGCTCATTAATTTGATCCCTCACCATGAGTCATTCAAGATTTTTATTATATTATATTATATATTATTAATGTCCTTTTCACCATTATACCAAAAACTCTGATGTGTTGAATTGAATGAAATGTTAAGCCTGCTAAGAGCCTTGAGTATTTAGTAATGCTGGGCAATTATAAAAAAAAAAAAAAAAAAAAAAAAAAAAAAGGCGATTAATCACATGATTGTAGCATTACACATGATTGTTGTTATGCACACATTCAATAATGCAATCAAAAGTAATGTATTGTTCACTTTTTACATTTAAAAGTACTACTATGTAAACAAAAGTGCAATAGCACTTGGTTTGCAAACATGTTAAACAAGTATTCCTTTTACAATCTAGCAGTTAAAATATTTCTTGTAACAATCAAATTAAATATAAAACAGTCTATTATATAACATTATATAATGATAATTATGATAATTATGATAATTATATATATATATATATATATATATATATATATATATATATATATATATATATATATACATAGATACAGTGGGGATCGAAAGTTTGGGCACCCCTTGCAGAATCTGTGAAAATAGTGGGCCCTATCTTGCACCCAGCGCAATTGACTTTGTACACCGACGCATGTGTCATTCCTATTTTGCACCCGCGCAAAGCGCGCTTTTCCCTCCACAGAAGCACGTCGCTAAACTAGTGAATGAACTTGCGCTCCCTGGGCGGTTCAGCGCAAAAAAGGAGACGTGTTCCGGCGCAAAGCAAATAGTCTAAAGTCAGTGGCGCGTTGCGCGTTGTTCATTATGCTATTTTAAGGGCGCATGCTTGACCATAATGTATAGCGTGCACAACTCGCATACACTTTGCTCATGTAATCTACACAGATGCAACAGTTATTTTTGCAAATCATAAATTGTTACACTAAAAAAATATTAACACATGAGATGACGGAAATCATTGTGGTGTGCCACGAAGATGTGAAAAAATAGGCATAAATCTAGCTTACAAATTATTCAGGCTAATTGTAGTAATTAAGGATCAGACCTGTTTGAGGTCATATATGTATATAAGGACATCTGACAAATTGGTTTGTCCGTCAAGAACCAGGAAAAAAAAATCGATGAAACAATTGTGGCTATTTCCTCCCACGCCAGTTTAACCGACGCTATTTTGGGTGGGTTTCTCCCATCCCCATACAACACAACTTCGCTGTCTTTCACTGCTCTTACAAGAAC
>NC_068398.1:51877095-51892095 GCF_023724105.1 Carassius gibelio
TGCAAAGCGAGGTCTCTGGGATTTGAGCTTGGGCCCTCTCGCTCCCATACCAGCAATAAAACAAAAAAAACACACCCCATAACCGACAAGCCCTCAGATGCTCCTGCAACTAGCAAACGCAAGATGAAGGCTCACAGCGCCGCCAAGCGATCCAAGAATGCTTGGGCTGCATTCCTAAACCAATGTTTAGAAAAATGTCAAGGCAGAGTTTAAACTGCAGATGAGGAACTAAGAAGAGCAGCGAGATGTGGGCATGAAAACATGCAGTCGCAGCTTTAGTCTACTTGACAGTGGCGTATGTTTGGCCCAAGAATGGCAGAATGGACTGAAACTGCTCTAGAAAAGAGGCTGCAAAGACAGAAGAGGGCTCGTCCGGGATTTGAACCCAGGACCTCTCGCACCCTAAGCGAGAATCATACCCCTAGACCAACGAGCCACAGGTTGCTGTTCGGTAAAGGCCAATTTGCTACGTATTTCACTCTGCTCGACGCTACGGTCGCTCTAACATCCTGCCTCTGTAGCTGACAAGGGCAGAATTAGAGCTCATGCACTGACCAGATTTCTGAGAAACTCCATTTTTACGTACCTGCTCTAGCTTGGCCTGCCCTCGTAGATAAATGTTGATTAAAACATCAACGACAAAACACATAAGCTGAATTTAACAGCAGAAATCTACACCGTGGCACTGCCACACAAATCTTGCTGATGAGAAGCTGTCTGAGGTCTGTAATCCTGCTCCACAGAGGATCAGATGACATCTGTCTGCTCAATTTAGTTCCTGCTTAGTTTTATTTGAGTTCTAGATGGTTTGGAGGCCATGGTTAAAGGAGGCCAGTTTAGCAATACATTTAAAGACACACTGTCAGAGACAAAATTGTGACATAAGCCCAAGCTCCTCCATGCCAAACACTGCCAGACAGACTCTTGAAGGTTCCACCGAGATTTGAACTCGGATTGCTGGATTCAGAGTCCAGAGTGCTAACCGTTACACCATGGAACCAACAGTGTCAGTTCGTCTGTCTGAAGTGTAGAAAACACTCAAGGAGGCTCTGCGAAAAGCAACTAACCAGCAAGCATCAGAATGGTGTCTGAAAAGCATTCACGGCTTCACTCTGAGTAAACCCGGGATCGAACCAGGGACCTTTAAATCTTCAGTGTAACGCTCTCCGAACCTTGTAAACCAATATTGAGAAAAACATCAAAGCAAAGGACACGAGCCTCCAGTCAACCGCAAACGGCTACCCTGCATGGCAGCCAATCTGAGCCATCTCAGACACATTCACTTCTGTTGTACAAAGTTTAAATTGCAGATGAGGAACTGAGAACAGGGAGAAGTTGGCGTGAAAACATGCAGGTGTATTATTGGCCGAAAGAAGGCAGAACGGTCTGCTACTTTTCAGTAAGATGCTCAATGTGGGCTCGTCCGGGATTTGAACCCGGGACCTCTCGCACCCGAAGCGAGAATCATACCCCTAGACCAACGAGCCACCATGTTCCCAGATACTACTCAAAAAAAGGAGCTGCAAAGCGAGGTCTCTGGGATTTGAGCTTGGGCCCTCTCGCTCCCATACCAGCAATAAAACAAAAAAAAACACACCCCATAACCGACAAGCCCTCAGATGCTCCTGCAACTAGCAAACGCAAGATGAAGGCTCACAGCACCGTGAAGCGATCCAAGAATGCTTGGGCTGCATTCCTAAACCAATGTTTAGAAAAATGTCAAGGCAAAGTTTAAACTGCAGATGAGGAACTAAGAAGAGCAGCGAGATGTGGGCATGAAAACATGCAGTCGCAGCTTTAGTCTACCTGACAGTGGCGTATGTTTGGCCCAAGAATGGCAGAATGGACTGAAACTGCTCTAGAAAAGAGGCTGCAAAGACAGAAGAGGGCTCGTCCGGGATTTGAACCCGGGACCTCTCGCACCCTAAGCGAGAATCATACCCCTAGACCAACGAGCCACAGGTTGCTCTTCGGTAAAGGCCAATTTGCTACGTATTTCACTCTGCTCGACGCTACGGTCGCTCTAACATCCTGCCTCTGTAGCTGACAAGGGCAGAATTAGAGCTCATGCACTGACCAGATTTCTGAGAAACTCCATTTTTACGTACCTGCTCTAGCTTGGCCTGCCCTCGTAGATAAATGTTGATTAAAACATCAACGACAAAACACATAAGCTGAATTTAACAGCAGAAATCTACACCGTGGCACTGCCACACAAATCTTGCTGATGAGAAGCTGTCTGAGGTCTGTAATCCTGCTCCACAGAGGATCAGATGACATCTGTCTGCTCAATTTAGTTCCTGCTTAGTTTTATTTGAGTTCTAGATGGTTTGGAGGCCATGGTTAAAGGAGGCCAGTTTAGCAATACATTTAAAGACACACTGTCAGAGACAAAATTGTGACATAAGCCCAAGCTCCTCCATGCCAAACACTGCCAGACAGACTCTTGAAGGTTCCACCGAGATTTGAACTCGGATTGCTGGATTCAGAGTCCAGAGTGCTAACCGTTACACCATGGAACCAACAGTGTCAGTTCGTCTGTCTGAAGTGTAGAAAACACTCAAGGAGGCTCTGCGAAAACCAACTAACCAGCAAGCATCAGAATGGTGTCTGAAAAGCATTCACGGCTCCACTCTGAGTAAACCCGGGATCGAACCAGGGACCTTTAAATCTTCAGTGTAACGCTCTCCGAACCTTGTAAACCAATATTGAGAAAAACATCAAAGCAAAGGACACGAGCCTCCAGTCAACCGCAAACGGCTACCCTGCATGGCAGCCAATCTGAGCCATCTCAGACACATTCACTTCTGTTGTACAAAGTTTAAATTGCAGATGAGGAACTGAGAACAGGGAGAAGTAGGCGTGAAAACATGCAGGTGTATTATTGGCCGAAAGAAGGCAGAACGGTCTGCTACTTTTCAGTAAGATGCCCAATGTGGGCTCGTCCGGGATTTGAACCCGGGACCTCTCGCACCCGAAGCGAGAATCATACCCCTAGACCAACGAGCCACCATGTTCCCAGATACTACTCAAAAAAAGGAGCTGCAAAGCGAGGTCTCTGGGATTTGAGCTTGGGCCCTCTCGCTCCCATACCAGCAATAAAACAAAAAAAAACACACCCCATAACCGACAAGCCCTCAGATGCTCCTGCAACTAGCAAACGCAAGATGAAGGCTCACAGCGCCGTGAAGCGATCCAAGAATGCTTGGGCTGCATTCCTAAACCAATGTTTAGAAAAATGTCAAGGCAAAGTTTAAACTGCAGATGAGGAACTAAGAAGAGCAGCGAGATGTGGGCATGAAAACATGCAGTCGCAGCTTTAGTCTACTTGACAGTGGCGTATGTTTGTCCCAAGAATGGCAGAATGGACTGAAACTGCTCTAGAAAAGAGGCTGCAAAGACAGAAGAGGGCTCGTCCGGGATTTGAACCCGGGACCTCTCGCACCCTAAGCGAGAATCATACCCCTAGACCAACGAGCCACAGGTTGCTGTTCGGTAAAGGCCAATTTGCTACGTATTTCACTCTGCTCGACGCTACGGTCGCTCTAACATCCTGCCTCTGTAGCTGACAAGGGCAGAATTAGAGCTCATGCACTGACCAGATTTCTGAGAAACTCCATTTTTACGTACCTGCTCTAGCTTGGCCTGCCCTCGTAGATAAATGTTGATTAAAACATCAACGACAAAACACATAAGCTGAATTTAACAGCAGAAATCTACACCGTGGCACTGCCACACAAATCTTGCTGATGAGAAGCTGTCTGAGGTCTGTAATCCTGCTCCACAGAGGATCAGATGACATCTGTCTGCTCAATTTAGTTCCTGCTTAGTTTTATTTGAGTTCTAGATGGTTTGGAGGCCATGGTTAAAGGAGGCCAGTTTAGCAATACATTTAAAGACACACTGTCAGAGACAAAATTGTGACATAAGCCCAAGCTCCTCCATGCCAAACACTGCCAGACAGACTCTTGAAGGTTCCACCGAGATTTGAACTCGGATTGCTGGATTCAGAGTCCAGAGTGCTAACCGTTACACCATGGAACCAACAGTGTCAGTTCGTCTGTCTGAAGTGTAGAAAACACTCAAGGAGGCTCTGCGAAAACCAACTAACCAGCAAGCATCAGAATGGTGTCTGAAAAGCATTCACGGCTCCACTCTGAGTAAACCCGGGATCGAACCAGGGACCTTTAAATCTTCAGTGTAACGCTCTCCGAACCTTGTAAACCAATATTGAGAAAAACATCAAAGCAAAGGACACGAGCCTCCAGTCAACTGCAAACGGCTACCCTGCATGGCAGCCAATCTGAGCCATCTCAGACACATTCACTTCTGTTGTACAAAGTTTAAATTGCAGATGAGGAACTGAGAACAGGGAGAAGTAGGCGTGAAAACATGCAGGTGTATTATTGTACAAGGGCAGAATTAGAGCTCATGCACTGACCAGATTTCTGAGAAACTCCATTTTTACGTACCTGCTCTAGCTTGGCCTGCCCTCGTAGATAAATGTTGATTAAAACATCAACGATAAAACACATAAGCTGAATTTAACAGCAGAAATCTACACCGTGGCACTGCCACACAAATCTTGCTGATGAGAAGCTGTCTGAGGTCTGTAATCCTGCTCCACAGAGGATCAGATGACATCTGTCTTCTCAATTTAGTTCCTGCTTAGTTTTATTTGAGTTCTATATGGTTTGGAGGCCATGGTTAAAGGAGGCCAGTTTAGCAATACATTTAAAGACACACTGTCAGAGACAAAATTGTGACATAAGCCCAAGCTCCTCCATGCCAAACACTGCCAGACAGACTCTTGGAGGTTCCACCGAGATTTGAACTCGGATTGCTGGATTCAGAGTCCAGAGTGCTAACCGTTACACCATGGAACCAACAGTGTCAGTTCATCTGTCTGAAGTGTAGAAAACACTCAAGGAGGCTCTGCGAAAAGCAACTAACCAGCAAGCATCAGAATGGTGTCTGAAAAGCATTCACGGCTCCACTCTGAGTAAACCCGGGATCGAACCAGGGACCTTTAAATCTTCAGTGTAACGCTCTCCGAACCTTGTAAACCAATATTGAGAAAAACATCAAAGCAAAGGACACGAGCCTCCAGTCAACCGCAAACGGCTACCCTGCATGGCAGCCAATCTGAGCCATCTCAGACACATTCACTTCTGTTGTACAAAGTTTAAATTGCAGATGAGGAACTGAGAACAGGGAGAAGTAGGCGTGAAAACATGCAGGTGTATTATTGGCCGAAAGGTCTGCTACTTTTCAGTAAGATGCTCAATGTGGGCTCGTCCGGGATTTGAACCCGGGACCTCTCGCACCCGAAGCGAGAATCATACCCCTAGACCAACGAGCCACCATGTTCCCAGATACTACTCAAAAAAAGGAGCTGCAAAGCGAGGTCTCTGGGATTTGAGCTTGGGCCCTCTCGCTCCCATACCAGCAATAAAACAAAAAAAACACACCCCATAACCGACAAGCCCTCAGATGCTCCTGCAACTAGCAAATGCAAGATGAAGGCTCACAGCGCCGCCAAGCGATCCAAGAATGCTTGGGCTGCATTCCTAAACCAATGTTTAGAAAAATGTCAAGGCAAAGTTTAAACTGCAGATGAGGAACTGAGAAGAGCAGCGAGATGTGGGCATGAAAACATGCAGTCGCAGCTTTAGTCTACTTGACAGTGGCGTATGTTTGGCCCAAGAATGGCAGAATGGACTGAAACTGCTCTAGAAAAGAGGCTGCAAAGACAGAAGAGGGCTCGTCCGGGATTTGAACCCGGGACCTCTCGCACCCTAAGCGAGAATCATACCCCTAGACCAACGAGCCACAGGTTGCTGTTCGGTAAAGGCCAATTTGCTACGTATTTCACTCTGCTCGACGCTACGGTCGCTCTAACATCCTGCCTCTGTAGCTGACAAGGGCAGAATTAGAGCTCATGCACTGACCAGATTTCTGAGAAACTCCATTTTTACGTACCTGCTCTAGCTTGGCCTGCCCTCGTAGATAAATGTTGATTAAAACATCAACGACAAAACACATAAGCTGAATTTAACAGCAGAAATCTACACCGTGGCACTGCCACACAAATCTTGCTGATGAGAAGCTGTCTGAGGTCTGTAATCCTGCTCCACAGAGGATCAGATGACATCTGTCTTCTCAATTTAGTTCCTGCTTAGTTTTATTTGAGTTCTAGATGGTTTGGAGGCCATGGTTAAAGGAGGCCAGTTTAGCAATACATTTAAAGACACACTGTCAGAGACAAAATTGTGACATAAGCCCAAGCTCCTCCATGCCAAACACTGCCAGACAGACTCTTGGAGGTTCCACCGAGATTTGAACTCGGATTGCTGGATTCAGAGTCCAGAGTGCTAACCGTTACACCATGGAACCAACAGTGTCAGTTCATCTGTCTGAAGTGTAGAAAACACTCAAGGAGGCTCTGCGAAAAGCAACTAACCAGCAAGCATCAGAATGGTGTCTGAAAAGCATTCACGGCTCCACTCTGAGTAAACCCGGGATCGAACCAGGGACCTTTAAATCTTCAGTGTAACGCTCTCCGAACCTTGTAAACCAATATTGAGAAAAACATCAAAGCAAAGGACACGAGCCTCCAGTCAACCGCAAACTGCTACCCTGCATGGCAGCCAATCTGAGCCATCTCAGACACATTCACTTCTGTTGTACAAAGTTTAAATTGCAGATGAGGAACTGAGAACAGGGAGAAGTAGGCGTGAAAACATGCAGGTGTATTATTGGCCGAAAGGTCTGCTACTTTTCAGTAAGATGCTCAATGTGGGCTCGTCCGGGATTTGAACCCGGGACCTCTCGCACCCGAAGCGAGAATCATACCCCTAGACCAACGAGCCACCATGTTCCCAGATACTACTCAAAAAAAGGAGCTGCAAAGCGAGGTCTCTGGGATTTGAGCTTGGGCCCTCTCGCTCCCATACCAGCAATAAAACAAAAAAAACACACCCCATAACCGACAAGCCCTCAGATGCTCCTGCAACTAGCAAACGCAAGATGAAGGCTCACAGCGCCGCCAAGCGATCCAAGAATGCTTGGGCTGCATTCCTAAACCAATGTTTAGAAAAATGTCAAGGCAAAGTTTAAACTGCAGATGAGGAACTAAGAAGAGCAGCGAGATGTGGGCATGAAAACATGCAGTCGCAGCTTTAGTCTACTTGACAGTGGCGTATGTTTGGCCCAAGAATGGCAGAATGGACTGAAACTGCTCTAGAAAAGAGGCTGCAAAGACAGAAGAGGGCTCGTCCGGGATTTGAACCCGGGACCTCTCGCACCCTAAGCGAGAATCATACCCCTAGACCAACGAGCCACAGGTTGCTGTTCGGTAAAGGCCAATTTGCTAAGTATTTCACTCTGCTCGACGCTACGGTCGCTCTAACATCCTGCCTCTGTAGCTGACAAGGGCAGAATTAGAGCTCATGCACTGACCAGATTTCTGAGAAACTCCATTTTTACGTACCTGCTCTAGCTTGGCCTGCCCTCGTAGATAAATGTTGATTAAAACATCAACGACAAAACACATAAGCTGAATTTAACAGCAGAAATCTACACCGTGGCACTGCCACACAAATCTTGCTGATGAGAAGCTGTCTGAGGTCTGTAATCCTGCTCCACAGAGGATCAGATGACATCTGTCTGCTCAATTTAGTTCCTGCTTAGTTTTATTTGAGTTCTAGATGGTTTGGAGGCCATGGTTAAAGGAGGCCAGTTTAGCAATACATTTAAAGACACACTGTCAGAGACAAAATTGTGACATAAGCCCAAGCTCCTCCATGCCAAACACTGCCAGACAGACTCTTGAAGGTTCCACCGAGATTTGAACTCGGATTGCTGGATTCAGAGTCCAGAGTGCTAACCGTTACACCATGGAACCAACAATGTCAGTTCGTCTGTCTGAAGTGTAGAAAACACTCAAGGAGGCTCTGCGAAAAGCAACTAACCAGCAAGCATCAGAATGGTGTCTGAAAAGCATTCACGGCTTCACTCTGAGTAAACCCGGGATCGAACCAGGGACCTTTAAATCTTCAGTGTAACGCTCTCCGAACCTTGTAAACCAATATTGAGAAAAACATCAAAGCAAAGGACACGAGCCTCCAGTCAACCGCAAACGGCTACCCTGCATGGCAGCCAATCTGAGCCATCTCAGACACATTCACTTCTGTTGTACAAAGTTTAAATTGCAGATGAGGAACTGAGAACAGGGAGAAGTTGGCGTGAAAACATGCAGGTGTATTATTGGCCGAAAGGTCTGCTACTTTTCAGTAAGATGCTCAATGTGGGCTCGTCCGGGATTTGAACCCGGGACCTCTCGCACCCGAAGCGAGAATCATACCCCTAGACCAACGAGCCACCATGTTCCCAGATACTACTCAAAAAAAGGAGCTGCAAAGCGAGGTCTCTGGGATTTGAGCTTGGGCCCTCTCGCTCCCATACCAGCAATAAAACAAAAAAAACACACCCCATAACCGACAAGCCCTCAGATGCTCCTGCAACTAGCAAACGCAAGATGAAGGCTCACAGCGCCGCCAAGCGATCCAAGAATGCTTGGGCTGCATTCCTAAACCAATGTTTAGAAAAATGTCAAGGCAAAGTTTAAACTGCAGATGAGGAACTAAGAAGAGCAGCGAGATGTGGGCATGAAAACATGCAGTCGCAGCTTTAGTCTACTTGACAGTGGCGTATGTTTGGCCCAAGAATGGCAGAATGGACTGAAACTGCTCTAGAAAAGAGGCTGCAAAGACAGAAGAGGGCTCGTCCGGGATTTGAACCCGGGACCTCTCGCACCCTAAGCGAGAATCATACCCCTAGACCAACGAGCCACAGGTTGCTGTTCGGTAAAGGCCAATTTGCTACGTATTTCACTCTGCTCGACGCTACGGTCGCTCTAACATCCTGCCTCTGTAGCTGACAAGGGCAGAATTAGAGCTCATGCACTGACCAGATTTCTGAGAAACTCCATTTTTACGTACCTGCTCTAGCTTGGCCTGCCCTCGTAGATAAATGTTGATTAAAACATCAACGACAAAACACATAAGCTGAATTTAACAGCAGAAATCTACACCGTGGCACTGCCACACAAATCTTGCTGATGAGAAGCTGTCTGAGGTCTGTAATCCTGCTCCACAGAGGATCAGATGACATCTGTCTGCTCAATTTAGTTCCTGCTTAGTTTTATTTGAGTTCTAGATGGTTTGGAGGCCATGGTTAAAGGAGGCCAGTTTAGCAATACATTTAAAGACACACTGTCAGAGACAAAATTGTGACATAAGCCCAAGCTCCTCCATGCCAAACACTGCCAGACAGACTCTTGAAGGTTCCACCGAGATTTGAACTCGGATTGCTGGATTCAGAGTCCAGAGTGCTAACCGTTACACCATGGAACCAACAATGTCAGTTCGTCTGTCTGAAGTGTAGAAAACACTCAAGGAGGCTCTGCGAAAAGCAACTAACCAGCAAGCATCAGAATGGTGTCTGAAAAGCATTCACGGCTTCACTCTGAGTAAACCCGGGATCGAACCAGGGACCTTTAAATCTTCAGTGTAACGCTCTTCGAACCTTGTAAACCAATATTGAGAAAAACATCAAAGCAAAGGACACGAGCCTCCAGTCAACCGCAAACGGCTACCCTGCATGGCAGCCAATCTGAGCCATCTCAGACACATTCACTTCTGTTGTACAAAGTTTAAATTGCAGATGAGGAACTGAGAACAGGGAGAAGTTGGCGTGAAAACATGCAGGTGTATTATTGGCCGAAAGGTCTGCTACTTTTCAGTAAGATGCGCAATGTGGGCTCGTCCGGGATTTGAACCCGGGACCTCTCGCACCCGAAGCGAGAATCATACCCCTAGACCAACGAGCCACCATGTTCCCAGATACTACTCAAAAAAAGGAGCTGCAAAGCGAGGTCTCTGGGATTTGAGCTTGGGCCCTCTCGCTCCCATACCAGCTATAAAACAAAAAAAACACACCCCATAACCGACAAGCCCTCAGATGCTCCTGCAACTAGCAAACGCAAGATGAAGGCTCACAGCGCCGCCAAGCGATCCAAGAATGCTTGGGCTGCATTCCTAAACCAATGTTTAGAAAAATGTCAAGGCAAAGTTTAAACTGCAGATGAGGAACTAAGAAGAGCAGCGAGATGTGGGCATGAAAACATGCAGTCGCAGCTTTAGTCTACTTGACAGTGGCGTATGTTTGGCCCAAGAATGGCAGAATCTGCTCTAGAAAAGAGGCTGCAAAGACAGAAGAGGGCTCGTCCGGGATTTGAACCCGGGACCTCTCGCACCCTAAGCGAGAATCATACCCCTAGACCAACGAGCCACAGGTTGCTGTTCGGTAAAGGCCAATTTGCTACGTATTTCACTCTGCTCGACGCTACGGTCGCTCTAACATCCTGCCTCTGTAGCTGACAAGGGCAGAATTAGAGCTCATGCACTGACCAGATTTCTGAGAAACTCCATTTTTACGTACCTGCTCTAGCTTGGCCTGCCCTCGTAGATAAATGTTGATTAAAACATCAACGACAAAACACATAAGCTGAATTTAACAGCAGAAATCTACACCGTGGCACTGCCACACAAATCTTGCTGATGAGAAGCTGTCTGAGGTCTGTAATCCTGCTCCACAGAGGATCAGATGACATCTGTCTGCTCAATTTAGTTCCTGCTTAGTTTTATTTGAGTTCTAGATGGTTTGGAGGCCATGGTTAAAGGAGGCCAGTTTAGCAATACATTTAAAGACACACTGTCAGAGACAAAATTGTGACATAAGCCCAAGCTCCTCCATGCCAAACACTGCCAGACAGACTCTTGAAGGTTCCACCGAGATTTGAACTCGGATTGCTGGATTCAGAGTCCAGAGTGCTAACCGTTACACCATGGAACCAACAATGTCAGTTCGTCTGTCTGAAGTGTAGAAAACACTCAAGGAGGCTCTGCGAAAAGCAACTAACCAGCAAGCATCAGAATGGTGTCTGAAAAGCATTCACGGCTTCACTCTGAGTAAACCCGGGATCGAACCAGGGACCTTTAAATCTTCAGTGTAACGCTCTCCGAACCTTGTAAACCAATATTGAGAAAAACATCAAAGCAAAGGACACGAGCCTCCAGTCAACCGCAAACGGCTACCCTGCATGGCAGCCAATCTGAGCCATCTCAGACACATTCACTTCTGTTGTACAAAGTTTAAATTGCAGATGAGGAACTGAGAACAGGGAGAAGTTGGCGTGAAAACATGCAGGTGTATTATTGGCCGAAAGGTCTGCTACTTTTCAGTAAGATGCTCAATGTGGGCTCGTCCGGGATTTGAACCCGGGACCTCTCGCACCCGAAGCGAGAATCATACCCCTAGACCAACGAGCCACCATGTTCCCAGATACTACTCAAAAAAAGGAGCTGCAAAGCGAGGTCTCTGGGATTTGAGCTTGGGCCCTCTCGCTCCCATACCAGCAATAAAACAAAAAAAACACACCCCATAACCGACAAGCCCTCAGATGCTCCTGCAACTAGCAAACGCAAGATGAAGGCTCACAGCGCCGCCAAGCGATCCAAGAATGCTTGGGCTGCATTCCTAAACCAATGTTTAGAAAAATGTCAAGGCAAAGTTTAAACTGCAGATGAGGAACTAAGAAGAGCAGCGAGATGTGGGCATGAAAACATGCAGTCGCAGCTTTAGTCTACTTGACAGTGGCGTATGTTTGGCCCAAGAATGGCAGAATGGACTGAAACTGCTCTAGAAAAGAGGCTGCAAAGACAGAAGAGGGCTCGTCCGGGATTTGAACCCGGGACCTCTCGCACCCTAAGCGAGAATCATACCCCTAGACCAACGAGCCACAGGTTGCTGTTCGGTAAAGGCCAATTTGCTACGTATATCACTCTGCTCGACGCTACGGTCGCTCTAACATCCTGCCTCTGTAGCTGACAAGGGCAGAATTAGAGCTCATGCACTGACCAGATTTCTGAGAAACTCCATTTTTACGTACCTGCTCTAGCTTGGCCTGCCCTCGTAGATAAATGTTGATTAAAACATCAACGACAAAACACATAAGCTGAATTTAACAGCAGAAATCTACACCGTGGCACTGCCACACAAATCTTGCTGATGAGAAGCTGTCTGAGGTCTGTAATCCTGCTCCACAGAGGATCAGATGACATCTGTCTGCTCAATTTAGTTCCTGCTTAGTTTTATTTGAGTTCTAGATGGTTTGGAGGCCATGGTTAAAGGAGGCCAGTTTAGCAATACATTTAAAGACACACTGTCAGAGACAAAATTGTGACATAAGCCCAAGCTCCTCCATGCCAAACACTGCCAGACAGACTCTTGAAGGTTCCACCGAGATTTGAACTCGGATTGCTGGATTCAGAGTCCAGAGTGCTAACCGTTACACCATGGAACCAACAATGTCAGTTTGTCTGTCTGAAGTGTAGAAAACACTCAAGGAGGCTCTGCGAAAAGCAACTAACCAGCAAGCATCAGAATGGTGTCTGAAAAGCATTCACGGCTTCACTCTGAGTAAACCCGGGATCGAACCAGGGACCTTTAAATCTTCAGTGTAACGCTCTTCGAACCTTGTAAACCAATATTGAGAAAAACATCAAAGCAAAGGACACGAGCCTCCAGTCAACCGCAAACGGCTACCCTGCATGGCAGCCAATCTGAGCCATCTCAGACACATTCACTTCTGTTGTACAAAGTTTAAATTGCAGATGAGGAACTGAGAACAGGGAGAAGTTGGCGTGAAAACATGCAGGTGTATTATTGGCCGAAAGGTCTGCTACTTTTCAGTAAGATGCGCAATGTGGGCTCGTCCGGGATTTGAACCCGGGACCTATCGCACCCGAAGCGAGAATCATACCCCTAGACCAACGAGCCACCATGATCCCAGATACTACTCAAAAAAAGGAGCTGCAAAGCGAGGTCTCTGGGATTTGAGCTTGGGCCCTCTCGCTCCCATACCAGCTATAAAACAAAAAAAACACACCCCATAACCGACAAGCCCTCAGATGCTCCTGCAACTAGCAAACGCAAGATGAAGGCTCACAGCGCCGCCAAGCGATCCAAGAATGCTTGGGCTGCATTCCTAAACCAATGTTTAGAAAAATGTCAAGGCAAAGTTTAAACTGCAGATGAGGAACTAAGAAGAGCAGCGAGATGTGGGCATGAAAACATGCAGTCGCAGCTTTAGTCTACTTGACAGTGGCGTATGTTTGGCCCAAGAATGGCAGAATCTGCTCTAGAAAAGAGGCTGCAAAGACAGAAGAGGGCTCGTCCGGGATTTGAACCCGGGACCTCTCGCACCCTAAGCGAGAATCATACCCCTAGACCAACGAGCCACAGGTTGCTGTTCGGTAAAGGCCAATTTGCTACGTATTTCACTCTGCTCGACGCTACGGTCGCTCTAACATCCTGCCTCTGTAGCTGACAAGGGCAGAATTAGAGCTCATGCACTGACCAGATTTCTGAGAAACTCCATTTTTACGTACCTGCTCTAGCTTGGCCTGCCCTCGTAGATAAATGTTGATTAAAACATCAACGACAAAACACATAAGCTGAATTTAACAGCAGAAATCTACACCGTGGCACTGCCACACAAATCTTGCTGATGAGAAGCTGTCTGAGGTCTGTAATCCTGCTCCACAGAGGATCAGATGACATCTGTCTTCTCAATTTAGTTCCTGCTTAGTTTTATTTGAGTTCTAGATGGTTTGGAGGCCATGGTTAAAGGAGGCCAGTTTAGCAATACATTTAAAGACACACTGTCAGAGACAAAATTGTGACATAAGCCCAAGCTCCTCCATGCCAAACACTGCCAGACAGACTCTTGGAGGTTCCACCGAGATTTGAACTCGGATTGCTGGATTCAGAGTCCAGAGTGCTAACCGTTACACCATAACGGTTAGCACTCTGCTCGACGCTACGGTCGCTCTAACATCCTGCCTCTGTAGCTGACAAGGGCAGAATTAGAGCTCATGCACTGACCAGATTTCTGAGAAACTCCATTTTTACGTACCTGCTCTAGCTTGGCCTGCCCTCGTAGATAAATGTTGATTAAAACATCAACGACAAAACACATAAGCTGAATTTAACAGCAGAAATCTACACCGTGGCACTGCCACACAAATCTTGCTGATGAGAAGCTGTCTGAGGTCTGTAATCCTGCTCCACAGAGGATCAGATGACATCTGTCTGCTCAATTTAGTTCCTGCTTAGTTTTATTTGAGTTCTAGATGGTTTGGAGGCCATGGTTAAAGGAGGCCAGTTTAGCAATACATTTAAAGACACACTGTCAGAGACAAAATTGTGACATAAGCCCAAGCTCCTCCATGCCAAACACTGCCAGACAGACTCTTGAAGGTTCCACCGAGATTTGAACTCGGATTGCTGGATTCAGAGTCCAGAGTGCTAACCGTTACACCATGGAACCAACAATGTCAGTTCGTCTGTCTGAAGTGTAGAAAACACTCAAGGAGGCTCTGCGAAAAGCAACTAACCAGCAAGCATCAGAATGGTGTCTGAAAAGCATTCACGGCTTCACTCTGAGTAAACCCGGGATCGAACCAGGGACCTTTAAATCTTCAGTGTAACGCTCTTCGAACCTTGTAAACCAATATTGAGAAAAACATCAAAGCAAAGGACACGAGCCTCCAGTCAACCGCAAACGGCTACCCTGCATGGCAGCCAATCTGAGCCATCTCAGACACATTCACTTCTGTTGTACAAAGTTTAAATTGCAGATGAGGAACTGAGAACAGGGAGAAGTTGGCGTGAAAACATGCAGGTGTATTATTGGCCGAAAGGTCTGCTACTTTTCAGTAAGATGCGCAATGTGGGCTCGTCCGGGATTTGAACCCGGGACCTCTCGCACCCGAAGCGAGAATCATACCCCTAGACCAACGAGCCACCATGTTCCCAGATACTACTCAAAAAAAGGAGCTGCAAAGCGAGGTCTCTGGGATTTGAGCTTGGGCC
>NC_068398.1:53124950-53171017 GCF_023724105.1 Carassius gibelio
AGAAGAATGGCATCTACGCTAATATTTGTCTGTTTCTGTCTTATTCCGAGGTCACCGTAGCCACCAGATCCAGTCTGTATCCAGATCAGAGGGTCACTGCAGTCGCCCGGATCCAGTACGTATCCAGACCAGATGGTGGATCAGCACCTAGAAAGGACCTCTTCTGCCCTGAAAGACAGCGGAGACCAGGACAACTAGAGCCCAGATACAGATCCCCTGTAAAGACCTTGTCTCAGAGGAGCACCAGGACAAGACCACAGGAAACAGATGATTCTTCTGCACAATCTGACTTTGCTGCAGCCTGGAATTGAACTACTGGTTTCGTCTGGTCAGAGGAGAACTGGCCCCCCAACTGAGCCTGGTTTCTCCCAAGGTTTTTTTCTCCATTCTGTCACCGATGGAGTTTCGGTTCCTTGCCGCTGTCGCCTCTGGCTTGCTTAGTTGGGGTCACTTCATCTACAGCGATATCATTGACTTGATTGCAAATAAAAACAGACACTATTTCAACTGAACAGAGATGACATAACTGAATTCAATGATGAACTGCCTTTAACTATCATTTTGCATTATTGAGACACTGTTTTCCAAATGAATGTTGTTCAGTGCTTTGACGCAATGTATTTTGTTTAAAGCACTATATAAATAAAGGTGATTGATTGATTGACTAGGGGTGGGATGGTTCACTGAAAAAACCGAACCGTTGAGTTCACCACACACGGTTACAGCAGCAAAGTTCCTTGTTTATTACGCTAGAATGAGAGTATAGTTCCTAGACATATCAGCCAAGAAAATCAAAAATTTTCATTTTCTTTCAGTCCTAGTACATGATATAACCACAGAAGAGTCTAATTTGAAATAGGAAAAATATGGAAACTCTTTTGTCATTTTTAAGCGAGATGCTAATGGTCTAATCTGGTTCAATGATCTATGCTAAGCCAAGCTAAAAGTGCTACCACCAGACCTGGAGATCGGCTGAATGGATTCGAAAACAGAGCAGTAGTTTTCAACCTGTGGTATTGCAGGTGGGCCGCCAATTACTATTAAAAGAAATAATATTGTTAATATATGTAAAAATGTCTAAATCATAACATAACATCATTTCATATATATAATTAAATAACAAAAAAGAAATATTAAACTGTTACTATGCTTCCACTATTCGAGCTCGCTGATTGGTTTAAGAATATACCACCAATTTATCTTAGATATTTTTGCTGCATATGCTACGGAACAACAAATTCAAACATGCATAAATGACTGTTGTGTTTCCTCCTGACTGCTTGCTCCGATGACTATCTACCCACTGCCGAGCTCTGCCTGGATCCGGTTTTCCGGTTTTGCTGAGTGGTGCCAGCCAGAGTTATTTTCTGTTCATTTCCAGTCCATTCCAGTCCAGGGCTGTGCGATTAATAGAAATCGTCATAAAATCACAATTTGAGCATGCACGATTTCTAAATTGCTTTATAGCACAATTTTCCGCGGACCTGACCTCCCGCAGTATGCTATCCGATCCAATCAGAAAGCATTGCACCTAGCGCGAGAACAGAACAGACTGGGCATATGCCTGTAACTCCAGGTTCACACACTGTCTGTGATGCGCCTTTCTTCCGAGCCCATGTTAACAGATCAGAGCGTTCACACTGCACGCGGTAAAAGGCCAGAAATAAAAACGTGCAAAATTAATTCATATCTAACACATGAGCATAGAGAGAGTTGTGAGTGTTCAAATCAGTTGCTTATTTTAATGTGATTTCGCGTTATATTTATGCGCTCTCGCTGGTGACCGCATACACATACTGTATATACACACTGCAAACACCTGAGGCACCTCTACAATTAATGAGCTCTATGAACAATGCATGGCAAAAAAGAAAAAAAAAGTCCCTGGTTTTTTTTTTGCAACAAGTCTATACATTTTGTTACATCTTTACTATAGTGATAATTTTGACTTATGTCTGTTCTAGAGATGTTAAATTTTTTTGATAAAGCTCTAATTGGTTTTCTTTTGGAAATATGTCTCAAATTAATCCTGAATGCATTTATGACTGTAAAAGCATATGTGTCATAATCGCAAAATTGATCAAAGAAAGCGCAATAGTTTTTTTTTTTTTTTTGTCCATATAGCACAGCCCTAGTTAATTCAATAAATACAGTTAACAATATAGCTTCTGAGTACTAAGTTATTTACCCAACAATAGCGTGGTCAGTTAATTTTTTTGAAGTGGGCCACGCAAACATATGTAAAAATTTATATTAGCGAGTATAGAGGAGTGTACTTTAGTGGTGAGTGTAGTAGTTGGTCATGAGAATGTTTTGTCGGCGTCGCGAATTAACAATGCGATTGTTTTGTTTGTTAAGACGATTAAATTGGCGAACTTGTTAGTGGAGAGTGGGGCAGAGATTGGTGGTATTTTTATCTCAGTGTTACCTCTTTCTACGTCGCCTAAGAGAGTAACTTTATCATGCCACCGTTTATTACAATTTTTCTCAGTCACTTTGGTGCATTTCTCAAATCAGAAATGAAATTCTCAAAACTGCTTGTACAACCTCCACATCATCTAGTCATTTATACACGTCATAAAACCAGTTTCTTATTCTTTTGAACAAATTGCGATTGCTTTTGTACATTCATGCAATTGATTATGCACATTTATCTGCGGTTTCCTACATTAACAGTTGCTAATGTCATGTTACTCAAAATGTATTACATAGTTTTCTGTGCAATAGTCTTACCGCTCAATATATCTAGTGTTTAATTCATGAATTGTGCAAGTGAATCTTGACTAATGAAGAGAATGTAGATCAACTAATGATAAATCATTTCTCTGAAATTGCTCAAAGGTTCATCTAATGAATCTTCAGTTGGAAAGCATATACTGTATAGACAGAGGACAACACAAGAATTACAAATTCTGAAAATTTACTTATTTCTTTTTACTTTTCTATATCACAATTACATTGTAAAGGTTTTTTACAGTATTTATTTATTACAGTTTTTCTCAGTCACTTTGGTGCATTTCTCAGATCAGAATTGAAATTCTCAAAACTACCTGTTCAATTCTCACATTATTGTGTCACTTGTGCACATCAAAAAAGCAGTTTCTCATTTCTGTGAACAAGTTGCAAATGCTTTGGTACATCCATGCAAATGATTATGTACAATTCTCTGTTGTTTCATACATTATCAGTTGCTAATGTCATGTCGCTCAAAGTGTATTATATAGTTTTCTGTGCAATAGTCGTACCCCCTAAAACATCGGGTCTTTAGTTCATCGTATAAGTCATTAAATGCGAATCGACTTTTTGTCAATTTGGCATGAATTGTGCAAGTGAATCTTTACTAATGAAGAGAATGTAGATGATAAACCAATGGTAAACCATTTCTCTGAAATAGCTCAAAGGTTCATCTCATGAATCTTCAGTTGGAAAGCATTTCCTGTATAGACAGAGGACAACACAAGAGTTACAAATTCTGAAAATTGACTTATTTTCATCTTTGTGCCCATATTTCTTTTTCCTTTTCTATATCACAATGACATTGTAAAGGTTTTTTGTTTTGGCCAGACCACTAGTAAAAGTGTAACTAGGAATTCAGTCCAGTCTCTTTCAGTCAATACAATGTGTACTTTTGAAATAATTAAATGGCATACATAAGCATATGGCATACTGTTCAATACAGTAACTGTCATCCAAAATGTCGCTGTCCTTCTGATACAACAGTATCTGCGGCAGATGAGATGGTGTAGCCAGTCTGTGTCATTATTAACGTAACCCTGCGAACACACGACGTAACAGTTACGTAACGTACTGGTAATTTTTGGTAATTCCATGACTTACCAATTGACAACGTCTACGACGTCGCATGCCCGTAATTTTATTACCATCACATTACCAACTCACAAAGTCGTCAGTACGTCCTTCCAACGTGACCAGATAACCAAGATCATCCCAGATAGGTCCTCTATTGGTAATATATTGGTAACTTCATGACTTACTGCCAACGTAACTACAATGTCGTATGCACGTAATATCATTACCATATTTTTTGTACGTTCTTTATATGCTCTCTGAGTATAGAGCTATTTAAAAAGTGTAATTAAACTTCAGACACAAGATTAAACGTTCCTTAAATATAAAACATGTTTCTTTTCACCAAGTCAGAATCTGGACATGCTTTTAATATGTAGTGACGTGACATACAGGCGCGCGCTTCCACAACTGACGCACCGCGTGCACAGTATTGAGAGGGCTCTCAAGTCTCACGCATTGGGCGTGAGACCCACGCATTTCAATCCGTTCACACGCTCACACGCCACACCTTGTATTTCTCACGCAGAAACATTGCGAGGATTATACCCACTAAGTTGCGGCGCTATTTTTTTAAACAGTGAAACAGGTATATGGGATTTAAATGCTGCCATGATTCAAAACTGAAAATAAAGTTCTGAAAGGTTGAAACTAAGTGTTCGAAAACTCAAAATCTTACAAAAAAAAGTTTTGCAAGATCAAAAAATAAGATTTGCAAGCTTGCAAAATGTAAAAAAATAAAAATATCTCTGCAAACATTGTGTTCTTTATGAGATTTCCTCCTTCAGAACTGCAAAATTCTTTTTTACAATGTTGCGCAAAGAATTTTTCAGAGTTTCAAATTTGTCAGTGTTCTCCCACTGTATTAGATTGTTTTCCAGGTTTGAAACCTCGTAAATGGTGATCTGAAAACTGGTGTGCAAATGTGTGAAAACAAGTTTTGAAACTCTGAAAACAGAGTTTTGCAGGCTTGCAAAGTGGTAAAAAAATTAAAATCTCTGCAAACATAATTTTGTTTTTGAGTTTTCCTTCTTCAGAAGTGCAACATTCTTTTTTATGGTGTTGTGCAATCATTTTTTCAGAGTTTCGAATTTGTCACTGTTCTCCCAGTGTATAGTTTGCCTTCCAGATTTGAAACCTTGTAAATAGTGATCTGAAAACTGGTGTGCGAATAGGTGAAAACAAGTTTTGAAACTCTGAAAACTGAGGTTCGAAAGGGCGAAACTTATTACATTACATTACATTTGCACTCCTATTGCAGACAATTTTTTCAGAGCTGAGTTTACAACACCCACTTTGTGGAGATACGCCCACACAGTTGCGAGCTTGCGACTCACGTGATTTGTGGCAGCGTTGTCACGCAGCTCTGCTCTGAAACTCTGAAACTCAGACTGAGCGAAAATGAAGCTTCGCAACCTCGCAACTTGAAAAAAAGCCTGGAGGGAGGGACTTCTGCTCTTGGCCAATGCTTTGCTGTCTGCTGACGTACAGTCCAATCACAAGTTGTATTTACTGGAAAGGTGGGATTGACCGACTGCTCCACCAATGACGAAAGCGCACAGGAGGACACGCAAACAGAGGATGCACGCACGGATCTCTGGCCACAAGGCGGTCCCGTCCTAGATCTGCAAGAACCGCGTCCATGGCTGGGAGAGAGGTGAAAAACTTTAACGTTACCATTAATTTTAGCTAACTAAAAAGCTAGCTAATAACTGTGAACTTATTAGCATGCTTGTGGTCATCTCTGTAGTCACTATAACTTAGGCTGTGTTCGAAACTTTAAAGTAAAAGTTATGGTGAATTTTCCCGGGCAGATTCATCGCTCCTCCTGACCATGCCTTTAACCTTTAAAATAGTGAAATGTTCAGTTTCCTTCATTTAGGTTTCATGGGGTGAAATAATAGCCTACATTTGCTGCCTTTCCGCACATAGAATATAAGATTCTGCAGTCAAACGTTTGACTGGGTTTGCGTCATGCATCCACTACATGTAGCTGTGCTAAAGGGAATGTCAACATTTTGACAGAGCGCCTTTATCCATATATAAGTTTATAAGGCGCACTGTCGTTTTTTGAGAAAATTAAAGGCTTTTAAGTGCGCTTTATAGTGCGGAAAACACGGTACATTTAAAATTGTGATGTTAAAAGATTATCATATTATATATATATTATATTTTACTGCTCACAGCTGTCTTGTTTTGGTAAAAATTACAACTTCTAAGTTTGATGTCAATCACAATGTAGAAATGTATGTGGAATCTTGAAGGTTTGAGCTGTTTGGAAACTGCATACAAAATTATAGGCTATGCTATGCATTTCATGTATAGATCTTTAAGCATTTTTATGTATTTGCAAGTTTAGTGTTGTTTCTGTGACTTTCTTGGAGTGCTAATTTCTAATTAATTTATCTTTCATTGCCAGGATGTCCTTCGGGAGGAGTTACTTGAGCGGCTGCGGTCTAGAATACAGCAAGCACTTTCAAGACAACCTGTCGATTTGGATTTCCTTGAGTTTGTCTGCAACAATGAATTAATTTTAATTCATTCTTTTGCTGATCAAATACACATTGGCACTGACATTTTGCATTTGTTGGAGCTGGTCCAAACTGCAGTGGAAACAATCCAGCTGTGTCACATTTAGACACAGCTGTAGGGTTAAGAGGAGGACCCAGGCTGATTATACAGAGAGATCAGTTGCATGACTAACTAGAAGCACAATTCTCAGTACCCTACATAGCTCAGTTGTTAAGGGTATCACAACGCACTATATTCCGTAGGATGGAGGAATATGGACTAAGTGTGACAGGATGCTATAGCACCATGACTGACTCAGAACTTGACAACATGGTGAGAGATGAAACCCAGATGCCCAATGCAGGGTACAGAAATGTGAAGGGACAGCTCATGGCAATGGGTAGCCGTGTGCAGTGGGAGAGGATAAAGGCATCGATGCATCGTGTGGATGCCGCTGGAGTTCTTTCCCGACTTGCACAACTTGGCTGCATTGTGCGAAGATCATACTCAGTTCGAGGTCCCCTTGCACTGCTACATGTTGACACCAACCATAAACTTATCAGGTATGTTTTTATGTATTTTAAGCTAACTTTATCCTTGCTAAGGTGTTATGTAAATCTGTGGTTTTAAACTCAGGTCCTTGGGGGACCTCTGACCCCTAGAAACGAAGTTGAGGCTAATTCCCTGGGTGTCATATGAGTCTACAATAGTGTATTTGTATCTCTCTGTTCATCTCCATAGTATCCAACCCAATTTTACACCAAAGTTACAAATTTATTTAAAGCATGCAAGGCAGTGATTGGTGTATGTATATGCTATATGCGTATGTATAATGTTCTTTTTGTTTTTTGTTTTGTATTACTTTTTGTTCATAGGTACAACCTGATAATATTTGGTGGAGTTGATGGATTTTCCAGAAAGGTAGTACAATTCATATATATAATATCCACTTTGCTAGGTAAATAATTTTAATTCAAAGCAATAGAAAGTTTGGATTTCTATCTACAGTACAGAAGGATAAGTGGTTGAGAATTGTGGTTGAGTGATCTAATCTTTTAAGCCCCCCAAATATTGTAGAATATATGAAAGAAATAGTTTTTGCAATTCTATAACATTCAATAAGGAAAATCTTTCTATGAACACCGGAACCCTACAGACCTTATTTATATTATATTATGGTTACTGTTGTTGATAATGTAGTAGACTTAAACATACTTAAAAATCACAAGCCTGTTGAACATGTTTATCCTCAGCAAGATTCATTACTTAAGCTTCTGCCATGGTTTACTTTCTTGATATGGATCCATGTAGAAATAAAGTAATTGACAATGTGAACAAGATGCCTTCACATAACGATTATTTTAATTCTGTTTTCGTTACTGAAAACATTTTTGAATGTAAATTAGGAAAATGCATTTCACAATTTGCAGAGCACAAAGTCACATCCACTAATTGTGAACTTAGTCTTACAGGTTAAAAAAGTTACATATTATCATAAGGATGGATGGAGATCAGCAAATAAATGTTAGTATTTGTGAGGTTGTAACCAGCAAATATTGATAATTTTATTTGATAAATGACTAATGTATTTAATGTAATGATTAAAATTTACATATATTTTTTACAGAATGACTAACTGGTTAATGGAATTGTTTCTGCAATACTGGACATCATCAGTACATACATGATTACTGTTTCCTTTTTAAACATTTCTAAACTTTGTTGTTGATTGTAATTTCTGTGTCACTAAATCTTTTTAGTTAATAATAAGTAATTATTTACACAGGTCCTGTATTTGGATGCAGCAACCAACAACCGTGCCAGTACAGCATTCTCCTTTTTCTTTGAGGCCACCCAGCTCCATGGTGTTCCATCAAGGTAATTATTATTATTAGATTGTTTTATTTATTTTTCAAATAATATATGTTATCTGCCTGTCTTATTATTGTGGGCAGCTGTGGCTCTGGAGTTAGAGCGGGTTGCCTGTTAATCGGAAGAATGGAGGAATTAATCGGAAGAATTCCCGGCTCCTCCAGGCTACATGACAAAGCATCTTTGGGCAAGATACTGCTGTTCCAGCAGTGTATGAATGTGTGTGAATGGGGAATTCGATGTAGTGTAAAATCGCTTTGAGTGGTCGCAGAGACTAGAAATGCGCTATACAGGGCATTTATTAATTTCATTTGAATTAATTAATTATCCCTAAAATACAGAAAAGGTTGAGGAAACTCTTGTCAGTCATTTTAGTTGTTTCATCTAACTGTCAGATTCGCTGCTAAGGGTTACTGCTGCAGATGTTCTTGATTACACCTCATATTATTTCTATGTTAAAGGGTTCGCGGAGATCAAGGAGTTGAAAATTTGGACATCGCCTACTTCATGTTTGCGAGACGTGGAACCGGCCGAGCTAGCTTTATCTCGGGAAAAAGTGTACACAATCAAAGGTAATATGAAATACCTGCTGTTCGAAGGTTATTACTTTAGAGATTTAAATTTTTTACCTCTCCTAACTAAAACCCACTATCTTTACATTTACATTTATTCATTTAGCTGTCGCTTTTATCCAAAGCGACTTACAATTGTTAAGTATGTTAGAGGCCTCACGCCTCTGGAGTAACTAGGGGTTAAGTGTCTTGCTCAGGGAAACATTGGTGTGTCACAGTGGATTCAGACCAGAGACTCTCACACTAAAGGCATGTGTCTTATCCACTGTGCCATCAGCATCCCCCCATCAATTGTTTTTTTAAAGCATATTCGAAAAATAATTTAACAAGTGATTCAACATTAGCTACTGTCTTTGTTCTGATATCTGTGATCATATACAGTTGAATGGCTGGGGAAGTTCCATTTTGCTTTGTACACTTCCTTGTGCAAACCTTCAATGAAAATGTTGTGTTCTGCACAGAACTCTCCCCATTCACCTTCATTTCACTCATTGCCACATTTTGGCATTCAAGTATCCTTTGAGGTCTCGCAGCTTTCTGGACCAGAGTATCTAATTATTATAAATGATACAGCACTTATTAAACAAATGAGAATTGCATTACATTTCGCCAATACCTATGTCTGATAGACATTTTGTACTTTTGAAGAATCGAACGGATGTGGCGAGACGTGTGGATGGCTGTCACCTGCATATTTTATGATGTGCTTCACACACTGGAGGAAGATGGTTTCCTGGATATTTCCAACACGATGCACCTTTTCTGCGTGCATTATGTCTTCTTACCTCGCCTTCGAGCAGCGTTACACGTCTTTGCAGCAGGTTGGAATAGCCATCCCCTCAGGACAGAGGGAAACCACACTCCACAACAGCTCTGGCATATGGGGCAACTCAACACTCCAGAGGAAGAGGAAAATCTTGAGGTAGGACAACTTTGTTAATGATTATCACTGTGGTATAAGCTGTTTTGTATTCTTTGCTTGTCGGCTAACATGAAGCAAACATACAAATGTTATTTTTAAAATTATTATTAAGGGTTAAGGGTTAAAGTGTCCACTGTGTGTTGGGCCTACACTAAAATCTCTCCATACGTTTAGGAACTGCAAAACCAAGATCTACACTGGGAGGATGCCCTGATGACTCCTGAGACCTCTGTCAGTGGAGTTCAGGTCCCAGAATTTGAGGTGCCTCTGGCTGATGAAGATCTGGCAGCACTTCAGTCTGTGATTGACCCTCTAACTGATTCAGATTCAAATGGCTGTGACCTTTATATCCAGGTGCTAAACTTTGTTAGACTAAACACTTCAACACCCGTTGATTAGGCAATTAAGTGTCCTTAAGCACAAACATCTCGAACATCCTACATGTAATTGGCCATAAACTATATGCTACAAGTCACATTCCCTTTACATTTGTTAATTTCATCCTTGGGCAAAGGTTTAACAAAATATGGCCAGCCAGCCAGCTTTGCCATTTCTAAGACAGGGTTACCAATGTTCCAGCAAACCAAATTCTGTTTTGTATGTGAAATTCAAATTTTTTGGATTCAAATATAAAGATAACAAATCAACCGTAGGCCCCCATGGGAGTATTACCTGGGGGCTGCAGATAACTTCTTTTTCATGTGGGAAAACAGCTTCAGCCACATCTCTTCTTTCTGACAGTATTGACCACACTCCTGTTTCTTTTAAGCCCTTTCTCATCTGTTTGATCTGAGAAGCGGTTCTTCCCAGAATCTGCAATAATTGTAACACACACACACACACACACACACACACACAGAGATACAAACAACAATCTTAAGTAAAAGGATAGCTATTTGTGGCTGAAGTGGACAATATAACCATTTTTTTTATATATCTGAGCTCCTTTGGATAATTGTCTAAAGATTTAAACAACGCAGGTGATAGGAATGACATAATGACCTATGTTTGCTCTTTAATCTGGGTCTCAGTAAGGTATTCAAATATTGCTTTGATTCATAACCACTGATTAGAACTCACTTTCCCCTCTGGGAGTATATCACATGAGAAGAAAATAGGGAGTGAGAGCATGAGAAAAATATTTCACCAAAAATAATACCATTGCAATACTGAAATTATGGCCTGCTGACAGAAGGTCATGGGATCATTACATGTAAATAAATTCACCCTCAAAGCAACACGAATGTTGACACAAATGTCCTGAATTTGATATAAGCAAAATGACTGACCGACTGTTCGACAAGGTGATGTATAATACAAGGTATTTATTTGTCACTTTACAACTTAAAGGTTATAAAGTGAAATTGAGTCTGTAACTCCCTTCTGCTACATAGCAGACAATATACAGTAATATGAAAGCAATTATGAAAACGGTAAACAGAAATAATCTATAATCAATGGAGCAGTGCTGAGGATGAATTTGTGCTTAAAAGTCTGAATCAGCCTGGGGGCAAAAGCTGGTGGTGCGGTAGCTGAAACTTCTTTATCTCTTCCCAGAAGGCAGCAGGCTGAACCATCACCCCTTTTATATATGGTATAGGTAGGTATAGTGTCCCGCTTCCCAGTGGACAAAAACTACTAACAGCTGAGTCGTGTATCATAAGCAAGACAAAAGATGGTTTCAGATTCAATACGATGATATAAAAGTATTAGATTATGTGAACTAATGTCATTACCGCATGCTGCAACAGCCTCTGATGAAGATATTGTCTGTTCAGATTAGTCAGTCGTGGCAATTCCCACATGTCGACTAGGCTATTGACAGCCGCTTTCTGGTCCTCAGATAGCTACCTGTTGCCATCCAGCTGAGGGAGAATTTAGTTCCCTACATTAGTCTCGTATTTTATCACAAACACACACACACACAAAAAAAGCTTCACACCAAAACACTTCCTACCAACTGGATTGTGTTCCTTTGATCGATATCAGGGCAATCCTCCAATACCAATGTCGCTGTCTCCAATTGGCCCCCTAAGAGCACATGGACTACAGCAGGACTGATCCCTATTAAATACAATTCATATTTTTGTGGGATTTTTTATTTTTATAAAATGATACAAGTCTCCAAAAAAGTGTTTAAATAAACATTATATGCTAAATTAATAGTAATTCATGTTTAGTGATGTTCTTACCAGGTCGTGGATAAGTTGTGTTTACAATATGTCATTATATGAATCCTTAAATAGGAATTAGGACTGTCAGTGAATATTTTTTTAATCTTAATAATTACATGCTTTCTCATTAATTAATCTTAGTCACAAATAATTATTTATCAATATTTGCTAAGAAAAAAAAAAAACTCTAAATGCTCCAAATAAACATTTAAAAGATTAATTGATTTTAGACAGTGATGTTGAATAGACAACACAAATAAAGTGGCCTTCAAAAACGTTAACGTTGTATGTTTTAATTCTATGACTCTCCTCATTAATTCAACACATTCTTGTATTCTGTATGGAATATATTTCTAACCTCTCCATCACATCTTGCTTTTCAAAGGGATTGTTCACCCAAATATGAAACTTCTCTCACCATTTACTGAACCTCTGTCATCCCAGATGTTTATGACTTTCTTTCTTCACATGAACATAAGCAAAGATTTTTTGACCATATAATGCAAGGGGACAGGAGCACTTCAGAAACCACACAAAGTGACGGTCAAGATTAAAATATTGATATTTGTATTTTTCTTACATATGCCAATAGTTACACTTAAGAAGACAGTGATTCATTAACAGGGGTTGCATGAGTTACTGTCATAGTCTCTTTGTGTATAGTTTCTGAAGTGTCATTTTTGTATGTCCCATACAATTTCATTATATACAGAGAATTGTTTTTGTTCATCTGATAAATGAAAGTCATATGGGATGGCGTCAGGGTGGAAAGGATGGAGTTTCCTTTTAATGCTTTTCCCTGTATTATTATTTGGTTTTACACAGGGTTTAATTTTATTTGTTGTTGTTGTTGGACTAAATATACATGTTTGACCTGTGCCATTGCATTTATTCATTCACTCCCTTTAACCATCTTCTGTATGTCTGTCCTTTCTTCTGTATGTCTGTCAGAAAAAAAAAGTACTTCTACTTCTTTAATACTTGAGTACAATTTAAAGTTGTACTTTTTTACTTTTACTCAAATATGTTTTTGACCAGATACTTGTACTTTTAATTGAGTAAAATTTCACTTTAGAAAAAGTTTTGATTACTTTTTACACCTCTGGCTTTAATAGGTTCTTTGTGTGATAGGTCAAACGTTTATTACCTGCCTGGTTCAGATTAAATGATTTGAGCTCGATTTTGGCACGATCCATTTGACGTAGGGTATCATGGGGATTCGTAAACAACAACGGGTGTCGAGACGCAAGATTCGATCATTTCATCTCGTATATTGTGTCATAGTGGGCGACAATCTACATCGCATCTGCGATGCTTCATGACATCACGACAGAGAGACTAGCATGTTGAATTTTTTAACGGTCCTCCACGACGGGTTGATTAAGTGTACAAGAGTGAGTGTGCGCGAATGAGTGAGAGTGGGAGCAACAGTGTGTGTGTGTGTGTGTGTGTGTGCGCGCGCCCGAGTGTGTGTGTGTGTGTGCGTGCACGAGTGAGTGAGTGAAGGACAGTGAGTGTGTGTGTGTGTGAGCGAGTGTGAGTGTATGTGCGAGCTGTGTTTGAGATGATTGGTCGGAAAGCAACGTATAGTCTGTTTCTTGTCCACACACGACAAGATTTTAGTAGTCAAAATCGTGTAATATGACACCGGGACTATCTTTACAGACACAAAAATCTTGTAATGTGAACCAGGCATTTATTCATTGTGTCAGGCTGTCTGTTACGATGTGTTCATTGCGCGAGTTCATATTGCGATGACGATGAAAATTCAATGTATTGTTCAACCCTAATTGTGTCTGAGAAAACTCTTTACAAGTTATGCCATGTATATTATATTGCTAAAACCTTAATTTAAAGAAACATTCTTACCTTCCAGCACACAGTGAAGTGGGGAGGCCCATTTAGTTCTTGGAGTCTTGTAGAATGCGATTACTGCCTTTTCTCTCTCTTCAAGATCAGAATGTAGGTCCATTGAGAAGCGAAGAGGTATCTCCAGCTGTTGCCCCCTCAAGATAACTCTTCTGAACAGTGTTGCTGCACTTGAAGCATTAATGATTTGCTTCCATTCTATGAAATATAAAATAAATACTTGAAAAAAATTTTATAAATAAAACATTTAACAGTCAAATACATTTCAGTGTGATATAAAAAAAATGTACAGAGCCTGATTACTATGTATTTGAGTGTATTAATCGGCGTGATTACAAGCAATTAACATCAAACAGAAGCTAAAAATGCAGGTTCTGTAAGAGGGACAGGACAGGTTAACATGACAATGACATTTAACAACTGACTTCTGGCAACAAAAACAAAAAACGAAATATATCTTTGAGTTCGTGAGCTCTGTTAAAAGCTTATGCTCTTGACTGGCACCTGGGACAGTGGGATCAGCAAGAATAGTTGATGGTCCGGCCATGTCATTGACTACACCAGTGGAACTGGTGCTTTGTTCATGAGGCAAGAAATCAATTGTGCTTGAAGTCCCCTCTCTGGCATCATTTTCAAGTAATGGCATCAAGGTGTCTTCTGGAAATCTAAACATGTTTAGATATAGCATGAGAACCTCAATTGTAATTACAACTGTAAAAACATCATGTTAGTGAAATGTAAGGCATGATGAATGCAAATTGATTAATACACATCTCCACAAAAGCTGGCATGGTATGCAATATCCTCTCTAGGAAATTGTTTTTCACATATTGGGCATACTTCCTATATCAGAAACAGAGAAATGTACAGATTTATGTTATTAATTTTAAGTATTATTATGTTTCAAATAAACTAAATACATAAAAAACATGACATTCAGAAGTTGGGTATATTGAAAACAAATTATACTCAACTGTAGTATTGACTTCTTTCTCTACAATGCTGACAATTTCAGGCTCATCACTGCTCTGTGAATTGGGAAACAAAATTCATTTTAGGTAGAAGGTTTGGGTTTGGAACTGACAAAAAAGGTTCTGACGTGGAATTTGAAAGGTAATGAACCACACTTCATTCTTTAACATACAGAATAATGTGAGTGTTACTTACATTTTCAGTATTACAAGATTTGATGTGCAGAGCCAGGAACTGTAAAGGCATAACAACTCCACAGTTTTTGCATGAGGACTTTGGCATTTTGGAAAATTCTGGAGCATTGTGGGGGAGGGGGCTTGCATCTAGCTCCTCTTGTAGTGGGACAATGTACAGAATTAGTTTTCCATTATTTGGTTTGTCCTTGATACACCTAAATACAAAAAGCAAATACATAATAACTTACTTTACTGTTTTTACAACTATGAGATGCCAAATAACATTGCTTTACTAATAAAGTATTTACTATACAAGACAAATACTATAAAAAAAACAGTATCAAACCACCATAACTGTTTAAACTTGCAGATAAAACACTGGGGAGACTATGCTTCATATGCAAAACTGGTTGCTCGAAAGCATGACTTCAAATTCATTCAGTGGGTTAAAAGCTCCAGCAGGTTTCCTTATCCTACACTAACTATACCTGACCTGTTGATTTATAGCAAAGCCAGCCTCCGGACAACTGCTTCAACTTGGGGTACTGCTCTTCAAGCTGACAGACAATCTAAACAAAGATTTCACATGAAAAGCAGTGATGCTTAGTGTTAGAGAATTTGTATTAAATATGCAACTGCTACTACTTCCAGCACTGCCTCAAGTACTGAGATCCTTTGTGCTACTACTTTTTCCAGATCTACTTCAAGTAGTTATCTACTACATCAAATATTGCTTAAAAAAACCTCTACCATATACTTTTTTAAGTTGCGGCAACCACATACTTTTCTTGTTATCCTTTTTTCTCACACCTTGGCATGGTATGACTTGAAAGTAAAGTTTTTATGTACCTTGTATCTGCATTAATAACAATAACATTAGAATATACTTGTATGTGTACAAGTTTTGTCACAAGTCCCATGCATGCAGTGGTTCTATTTACATATTTGAAAATTCATAGATACAGAATTTCTAAATGAGGGAGAAAGACTAGATGTGCTTCCAGACCCTTTTCAGAGGTTTTTAGAACACTGTATGTGGGAAAACCATGTAAAACAAATATTAACCACAGCAGAATTTTAACGTGAGTGTAGGGGGTCTTTAAAAAGGTTATAACGAAACAATAACCATTTAACTGAAGTAGTGATTAGCAAATTGCAAATTGATGTTAGAATAGAAGAGTTAAACACTTGTGATGGAACAAAAACACATCAAATCTAGAATACCTCCTCATGGCAAGAGCTATCAGCCACTGTAATGGTTCTTTTCCCCAAGCCTGCCTCGAGGAGTTTGATTTCTTTTGTATATGAAGAATTGCAATGTAGTGTGGCAGCACCTACCTCTGCATTTCATTTTGGATCGTCGGCAGCTGACTTGTTCCAGTTGATGTACTTGGGGTGTTGTGTCCATCTGACTGCAACCTTCGAGGTGGTTGCCCCCTTCCTCCTTGACCACTGCCTTCAGGTTGTTGCTGTCTTCTCGAAATCAATGATATTAGCGACTGTGCAGCATCAGCTATTGCAGTATATTCCTCCTGCAAGAATTGGACATTTTAGAACATTGGATCTGGATAATGGAAGATGGAGTATTACAAATCATAATAATGATCATAAGCATCTGCACTGCTTTGCTATGGCCAATGCATTGTCTTTACTATCCCATCCAACTTATGTTAGCTGTGTTCAGAATCACTTACTAACCACTATAGGACTAGTGAACCATTTAGATGTAGTGTCCGAACACCAGGGCACCTCTCCGGGAGAAGTGTTGATGACAAAGGGAGACATCAAGATTAACAAAAAAGCATGGCAGAACTGTCGTTGGACAGAAAATATGCTGTTGTGATTCGTCAGTTAAAATATCAATGCAATGAAAAATTATATTAACAATCACCTACTTGTTGCTCTGCTGTGTGTGAAGTAAGTATATTTCATGATTTTTTTTTAGCTTTTTTCACTAATGGCAATAATGAATGACAGGAATATTTGTGGGAATTGTCTCTTGTCTGGTTGCTTTGACAATGTAGTTGTAAATACAAGTGCAAAATGCCCGTGCAAAATCAGTTTTTAAGCGTGTTTTTAGTAATTGTTGTTTTGGTGTGTTTTGAGTGCTCATTGTTACAATTACACAGCAAAAGCTCAGTGACATTTTTATTTGTGCATGGTAGAATTCACAAAGTGAACTATGCTATGCTTGAGCAAACAGTTTGTGAATGGGCAACTACAAATTATGGCAGTGAAAGAGACGGTGAACGCATTGAATAGGATATGTTTAGTTGGTGAATAGCATAGGCTACTATTACACAGTAGCGGTAACATTAAGTGCACCAGAATTAAATATAATATTAAGAAGTAAACAGCATAGCCGACTTATAGATTCAGTTTACATCCACAAATGAATAAGTACGTCGATTCAGGGAGCAGTGCAACATGCCCGTGCACAATCTGTTTTTGTGAGATGATTGCTGTCAAAAAAGTTCAGGAAATATTTCTTAAAAATGGCTGATTTCAACAGTTTCAATATGATAAAAAGTAACTTTTATATTGATTCAATTGATTAATTGCATAGTGTCAAGAACTTATTGCTTTTTTGGGAAAAAAATAATCAATTTTTATAATAAATATGTGAAAATCAAAATCTGAATTGTTATTATAACCTAAAGATGCTATGAAACAAAAAATAGTGGTTTTCATCTTGACACTTTCTTGGTAAAGAAAACACATTTTTACTCAAGTTAATCTAAATGGATTTATCACGTTTTGGAACAAAATTATAATATTCATAACAGAAGTAAACAGTGTAGCTGACTGAGTGTTTGTCAAAAAGCATTTTTTTAAACCACAACCTTCTTGTGGCTTCTTTGACCGATATATTTTGTATTTATCATCGAAACAACGTAAAACTTGGCACTGCACTTACTAGTGCATGTAGCAAGAAATCCATCGGACTAACGGTTCGAGAGATATGCAAATAAGACACACACACACACACACAGACGGTCATTTCTGTAATTGATAGATAGATAATGTCAATAAAACAAATTGAATTGAACATGGAATTGAATGGGCCGATTAACGTTACCTCACAAAAATATTCTCTTTGAACACGCTTGAGTTGGCCATGTGGTAACGTTAACGTTACTCATGAACAATAGGTCAAAGGAACTTCAACTAACCATCATCTGGCAGATGGTTTAATGAAGTCGAACACAGAGCAGGTTTACCGGGCTTTAATTAATGGTAACGTTAAAGTTTTTCACCTCTCTCCCAGCCATGGACGCGGTTCTTGCAGATCTAGGACGGGACCGCCTTGTGGCCAGAGATCCGTGCGTGCATCCTCTGTTTGCGTGTCCTCCTGTGCGCTTTCGTCATTGGCGGAGCAGTCGGTCAATCCCACCTTTCCAGTAAATACAACTTGTGATTGGACTGTACGTCAGCAGACAGCAAAGCATTGGCCAAGACCAGAAGTCCCTCCCTCCAGGCTTTTTTTCAAGTTGCGAGGTTGCGAAGCTTCATTTTCGCTCAGTCTGAGTTTCAGAGTTTCAGAGCAGAGCTGCGTGACAACGCTGCCACAAATCAAGTGAGTCGCAAGCTCCACAAAGTGGGTGTTGTAAACTCAGCTCTGAAAAAATTGTCTGCAATAGGAGTGCAAATGTAATGTAATGTAATAAGTTTCGCCCTTTCGAACCTCAGTTTTCAGAGTTTCAAAACTTGTTTTCACCTATTCGCACACCAGTTTTCAGATCACTATTTACAAGGTTTCAAATCTGGAAGGCAAACTATACACTGGGAGAACAGTGACAAATTCGAAACTCTGAAAAAATGATTGCACAACACCATAAAAAAGAGTGTTGCACTTCTGAAGAAGGAAAACTCAAAAACAAAATTATGTTTGCAGAGATTTTAATTTTTTTACCACTTTGCAAGCCTGCAAAACTCTGTTTTCAGAGTTTCAAAACTTGTTTTCACACATTTGCACACCAGTTTTCAGATCAACATTTATGAGGTTTCAAACCTGGAAAACAATCTAATACAGTGGGAGAACACTGACAAATTTGAAACTCTGAAAAATTCTTTGCGCAACATTGTAAAAAAGAATTTTGCAGTTCTGAAGGAGGAAATCTCAAAAAGAACACAATGTTTGAAGAGATATTTTTATTTTTTTACATTTTGCAAGTTTGCAAATCTTATTTTTCGATCTTGCAAAACTTTTTTTTGTAAGATTTTGAGTTTTCGAACACTTAGTTTCAACCTTTCAGAACTTTATTTTCAGTTTTGAATCATGGCAGCATTTAAATCCCATACAGGTAGAGGAATAAAGCGAGTTCCCAGAAGGCCCTGACATGCACCAGCTAATCAAATAAAAAAATATAGCTACCGATCACCCAATCAGAAAATAGCATTGCTGTATCTGGGTAAGATTTTTACAGGCTCGTGTGCAACACAGATCCAGACGCTCGCTGAAGTAGGTAACGTAATGGTTACAGACTTGCCAAGACAATGACACAGATTTTCACTATATGAATTTATCATCAATATATTAATTTAATTTTTTTTCAAAACAGTCTAAAATATGTTTTGGTCTGATGGTTATTATGACCCCGACACGCACGCAATTTTGGCCATCATACGTGGTTGACCGTAGCTTTTGTGCCTATTATTAGCCCACTATTAGTTTTTTATAGCTAAAGTTACACTTTGAATAGGATGCGGGGCTACTCTGACAGTTTTATATAAGAGGCTTCTATAATAGGCCTATCCGTAATACTTTATGGCAGTACCCATAGCCTAATAGTTTGAATTATTTTTTGTTTTTTCTTTCCTTTTATTTTTACTTTACAACATCCAGGGCCCGTATTCATAAAGAATCTTAATGCAAAAAGTAGCTCCTAGTGACAAAATTCTAAGAAGATTCTTAGAAATATGTTTGTTTACTCTTAAAATTAAAGAAAAAATCCTAGTAAAGAAAAAAGTAATTCAGAAAGCATCTTAACCTGATAACTGTCAGTCATGTTTTTGAAGATAGACTTGAATGTGCATGATACAAACCTAAATTTTTATAATTCATGACTGAAAACATTTTGTAACATGATTTTGATGTACCATTTACATGGTAATACAATGTCTGATTTTAAAATGGGTTTTAAAGGATGAAGTTTGAGATTTTATGTTTTCAAGTGATATATAACTTCTGATGATTTCTAAAATGTGACAGAGAAAAAGGCAACAAGGAAGTCTTTTTTTTAAACAAAGGTCAAAGCTCCTTTTGTAATGTAGATTTCTGAGGGTGCACTCTTGTCATAAATTCATCTATTACTTTTCCTACATAATTTTTAACAAAAAATATTAGTATAATATATATTTGGGAGTCTTAGACCTTTCCAACGATATATAGTTTGTCAAGATTAGATTAAATTTGATTGTAATATAGTATAGTCAATGTAGGTGTCCCGTATATGGAACGGGGTGACATTTAACAGGTTAACCCTTAAAAGAGGTCTTAAGGTCAAACTTGTTAGGAATACCGACGAGGACTTTTAAGAGGCTTAAGAGTTTCTTTAGCAGAGGAGAAAATGGCAGAAAGATGAAGAGACAGAAGAAATGTGTTGCAGACAATGGATGACAGTGAGTTAATAAGACACTATAGATTAGATCGTGCAGGGATCATGTTTGTGACTGATCTTAGTAGAGACGTGCTAACATCTCTGACACAGTGCAAATACCTTATAGAAAATCAGAAGCATGGTAAATAAAATAGAATTCATATACACACATATAATGTGTGTGTGTGTGTGTGTGTGTGTGTGTGTGTGTGTGTGTGTGTGAGAGAGAGAGAGAGAGAGAGAGAGAGAGAGAGAGAGAGAGAGAACAGTCAAATAGGAAAAATTCCGAATGTAAATTCAAAGTGAGAATTAGAATAGACCATATACTTAAAATCACTCTTTTTTTCCTTTTTGGACAACCAACCAATCACAGTCTTCAAAAGATTGTGTCATACATAGCAACGGGGTCAACCCCGCCTCCTCACTAAGATGAAAGTTTGCTCTCAGATCGGTCCCGAATCGCTCTTAAGCTAAGACTCCTACGTAAAAGTTTTTAAGCTAAATTAAGAGTTTTCTGAGAGGATTCTTAGAATCTTTATGAATATGGGCCCAGCTCCCTAAAAAGGTTACTAGGTCAGAGGAGGAGGCTGTGGAGAAGACAGTAGGGGAGGCAGTTAGGGTGCCAGTAGAGGATGGGTCCATGGAAGAGACTGTGGAGGACCATAGAGGAAACAGTGGAGAACCCACTGGAATCAGGGAAAAAGAGAGGGTTATGTAGAGCACCACAGTGCTTCAAAGGGGAGCCACCAAACCCTGGCCTCAAAACCAGCTACCAACACCTACAATAAACAACACTGACCATTCTCGCTCTCTCTCTCTCACACACACACAAACACACACACAAATAAATGCTGAATTAAATAAATATTGTTTTATTTGTAAGAATATGTGCAATTTTTTAAATCGGACACCCGTCCCCATCAAACCCCTGCCGCCATCGCGACCGCCGCCAAAATCTCACTCTGAACTCAGTTCAAAACTATAAACGCCTGAGAGTTGTGAAACTATCTCGTAAGGAGTTATGAACGTGAAATAATGACACAGACTGGCTACGCCATCTCATCTGCCGCAGATACTGTTGTATCAGAAGGACAGCGCGTTTGTTTGAGGCACTTTTCACTTCAACTGTGTCTGACAGGTGAGTTTTACAATTTATAATAAATAAGTAGGTTGATAAAATGTATAAAACAAAGTAAAAACAAAAGTCTAACGTCGCCAAAACCTTGTTTTATTATTTTATTGGTTTTATTAGCCTTCTAGCCGTTGAGTTACCATGGCAACCGCGTACACATCAGCTGCTGGAGAGGAGAGGACTCTGTTTCTAATTTGTCAATAGATAAATGAAATAAAGTTAAGATAATTAATTTAACCTAAAAGTCTGCACTGTAGAGTCTTTCAGTGACGTCACTCGCGGTCTAAAATGGACTGAAACTATTTCAAACCACTGTTTCAAGCTTGTTCTGATTTTTCATTGTAAACAAATGTTGATAAAAAAAAAAATTGTACAGTGATTTCAGGAGTGTCTTAAAAACCCTCCAAAACAGAGGGGAAGTTCCAAGAAAATGTCTAACGGGAGCTGCTGACCGAGATAGAAAACACAGGTGATCCGAGAAAGCTTATTAAATAACTTCATATTTATTTTTTTACAATATATCATCATGCATCTGTAAAATCTAAACAGGTGAATTCTGGTATCTTAAGATATTTTTGAATGTTTTCCATATTACTATTTTTCTTTTCTGCATTTCCCCTATTCTCTAGTTTGTTTATTTCTAATAAGGAGCTGGAGGCCGTGAAGATACAGATCCATGATATTGTGGAGAAGCAGGCCCCGCTGAGCGAGTGGAGAGCTGTGCTGGAAATATTCAGGGGTTGATGCTCATAAGTCCAGGGTAAGTATACAGCTAACCCTCCTACCACCTCTACTCTGTGTGGTTCTCTGCAAAGGCCCGGTGCACCCAGGACACGATCTTTCCAGATGTCCTTCACCCTATTTCATAGTGTAAGACATGATCCAGGCCCTGGGCGACGACCTCTCTTCATCCGCCGCCTCCGGTCTTCAGGATCTCCACCAGAACCCGATTCGCTCCACTTCGCGAGACAGAACAAAACGCTGTGATCATCAGAGACTCCATCGTCCGGCACGTTTGTGCTATTTTAGCTGAAGGTAAAGTCCACACTCACTGTTTCCCTGGTGCTCATGTTCTTGATATTTCTGCACAGATTCACGTGATCCTGAAGGGTGAGGGGAGCATCGGAGCGGACGTGCTTCACGCTGGGGTTAACGACACCATGCTGCGGCAGACGGAGACACTGAAGAGAGACTTCAGGAGCCTGATCGAGACGGTGCGCAGCACATCACCTGCATGATGATCATCGTGTCAGGACCACTTCCCACGTATAGACGAGGACATGAAAGGTTCAGCAGACTTTTTGCTTTAAACAAATGGTTATTGTCATAGTGTAAAGAACAGAAACTGCTTTTTGTTAATAATTGGAATCTTTTCTGGGAGCGTGCTAGGCTTTTTAGATCTCCTGTTGGACAACATCAATACACAATACAACATCAACTCAAATAGAAGTATTTGTGCTGTCCAATCAAAAAAGATTGTGTTTGTTCCAGTGTTAATTTTGACAGGCATTTTTGATTTAGCATTAGTCTAAACTCCACCAAACTACTGTTACAAGCATGAGCCCCGTCAGACTGGTCGTGGCAGAGGTGCAACAATATATAGTGATCTTCTCAATGTTACCCAGAAAACAGGATACAGGTTTAACTCTTTTGAAATACTTCTGGTTAATGTTACACTGTCAGACATGCTAAAGAAATCTAATGTATCTCTTGCTCTGGCTACTAGGGTTGTGACGAGACACTTATCCCACAAGATGAGACGAGACACGAGACTGGGTTCATGAGAGCGAGACGAGATTTTTTTTTTTTTTTTAATAAATCCTCAATGATAAAATAAATATTTAATTTTTCTCTACTCCTTTTTTCGTAGTGTACACATTTTGACATCGATTTATTAAAAGAAAAAAAAGCATGTTTAGGGCCCTATGAAATGTTAATTTTTTTCCCATATTATTGGGAAATATTATTTTTTATTATTATTGTTGACAAATTCTGTATTTTAGCATGTCTTAACTATTTGAATGCATAACACAACTTAATTTTGTCATTTTATTTTTTCTTAAAGGTAGCCTTACTTTTATAGATATCACACCTCAAAGTGTTGTTACTGACCACTTCCTTGTATCGTGCATGCTGCATATTACTGAGATTAACTATATTTCCAAAATGAGCATTATGAATGTAAGAGCGTTACATTACATTTATAACAATCATTGTTAATGTTTGAATTGTATTTCAGGGCAGTTTGTGAAGACAGATAATCAAGAGAAGTCAGTTCCAGATCCACCTCCACACCAGACCTCTGTCTCAAGAGGATTGCTGTCTACTAGCATATTGTGTTCTTCAGCTCTTCAGACTTCGGTGGATGCAGATATTACTCAGGGACACGAACACTAGAATACTGCAAGAATAGAGAAAGTAAGAATTACTTAATATTTTAGAATTTAATGTTAATTGCTTAACATTATAAATAAATAAATAATATATATATATATATATATATATATATATATATATATTTTTTTTTTTTTTTTTTTTTTTTTTTTTTTTTTTTTTTCGAGTATGTATTCATCATTCACAGCTGCTGAAGCAGCCTTTAAATTAGTTTGGGCATATGAGGACATATGCATGTCCGCCCATAGACTAATTATAAAAAAATGACCAACTGATTACCAGCACACGACCACCGATCCGCGACGTTGCCACGACGTCGCAGTTACTTACTGGCAACGCCACAAAGTTACGTTGTGGCGACGTATACGCAACTTTCACTTTTCCGGCCACGACGAAACTTTGGTCACCAGATTACGTTGCAGTTACGTAACAGTTACGTAATGTTGTTAGCAGGGTGTATTTTGTTTTGTTTTGTTATTGCCCTCCGAGGGAAGCGTGGCTACTTACTATGCAGCGCTCTGGCCGGCTGTATACGAACGTATTGGACTGGCGTCAGACGAGTTGGACCGTAAGATATCAGAGGCAATATCGATAGCAACATTTGATGGGGATAAAGACAGAGAAATGGTGAAAATCCGTGACTGTAAATGACTGTAAATGCTACACGAGGAGAAAGGTAGCCAGAAGCTTTCTCCAGACATATGTACAACATACGGTTGGATTCTTTAGCTGCGGAAAAAGAGTGGCAGGACATGCAAATTATTGGACATTTAGAGGCAAACAGACGCACAGTGCACACTTTGGAGATGGTTACTTATTTCACTGAAGGCAACGAGATCTGCAAGAATACTTTTCTCTTTCTTATGGGGTGAGTTTCCATAAACATCAAAGTTTGTCGTTTTGTGTTCATTCTAAGAACATATACACATTATCTCATGTTTAGTCCATGTTTAGACCTTACGTTAGTTACTTGCATTTACGCGTTACGTTAAGTGTTTCCCGCGTGAGGTAATTTTTTGTTGTACGTTGCCATGGTGTTCACCCGTGCACAAAACTACTGCGGTACCTCAGCATTTCACAGACGCACTGTGAAATGACTGGCTACATGAGCCTATGCTCTTTTCAATAAAATCCATGAAAAAGTTAATATCAGATAATTTTAGAATACAGTATAGGATATACCGAATATTCTTCAGTTTTATGCAAAACAGAAATATGACGAATAGAATATCAGACCTCTGTCATATGGCCAAAATTAAATGCAAAAAAAAAAAAAAGCTTTTTGCATAGTTGTCTTTGACACATGAAAACTGTAACAATGCATTTTACAAGGTAACACAATGTAACCTTGCTCTCACTCGAAATGTTTCCCCATATTACAGTTTTTCTCGGTCGCTTTGGTACATTTCTCGAATCATTCTTGAGATTTGCAGAACAGTAAGTGCAATTCTCAAAACAACTCGTACAAATAGCAAAACACCATGGATTACCTGCAAAAGCCAGTCTCTTGCTCAAAATCCTTAGTTCATCTCTCAAAAATAAATATCTGTGTCAAGAACATGTCAGTGCCATCAGAATGACAAGCCCTTGTGTCATTGTGTACGGATAAGACAGTCAAATTGCTTAGTCATATTGTCAATATAACAGTGTACTCTGGATGGACGTTTTGATGTAAACTTCTGTATTGAACAATATGCCATATGCTTATGTATGTCCATGTCCCTATATCCATTTCAAACGTACACATTTACACATTTTTGTATGTGGGATATTGACTGAAAGAGACATGATAGAATTCACAGGTACACTTTTAGTCTGACCAAAAAAAACAAAAACAAAAAACCCAACCTTTACATCATTGTGATGTAGAAAAGGAAAGGAAATATGGGCACAAAGATGAAAATAAGTCAATTGTCAGAATTTGTAACTCTTGTGTTGTCCTCTGTCTATACAGGATAAGCTTTCCTACTGAAGATTCATGAGATGAACCTTTGAGCTATTACAGAGAAATGGTTTACCATTAGTTTATCATCTACATTCTCTTCATTAGTCAAGATTCACTTGCACAATTCATGCCAAATTGACAAAAGTCTAATAATAATGTGTAAAAATAAAAATAAAAAGTGTGCTTGGCAGTTTTTGACAACTAGATTAACCATTTTGCATTTAATGACTTATACGATGAACTAAAGACTAGATATATTGAGCGGTAAGACTGATGCACAGAAAACTGTATAATACATTTTGAGCAGCATGACATTAGCAACTGTTAATGTAGGAAACCGCAGACAAATGTGCGTAATCAATTGCATGAATGTACAAAAGCAATCACAACTTGTTCAAAAGAATGAGAAACTGGTTTTATGAATTTAAGTTTATCATGGTTGATCATAACTAGAGATGAAATGGCATGAAAATTTCATTTCATGATTATAGTGACCAAAATGATCACGGTTATCACAGAATCCTGTTCAAAAAGTCCTAATGCTTCACAATGAAATCAATTCACCAAGTTTTATGTAGAAAACCAGCAAATAACAAATAAAATTAGCATTAAAATTATTATTTATTAAAATTAAAACATTAAAATAATAACATTTTAAAACGATGGCCAGATTTTAAAGGAGTGTCTTGCAACGTTATTTACAATGCACAAGTTCAAATAGAGTTTTGACAAAAAAGGTTTTATCAAAACATAAATCTCACATATTTCAGCCTGTAAATCATTTTTATAAAAGTCAAAAAATATAAATTACAGACATTTACAATGCACATTATCCTTTATTATTAATATTATGCGGTCAAATTGTTCCCATTGTGTCTGTCTTTGCTATGCAAACATGCAGCCTTACAGGGGGAGCTTTACAGGGGGTATGGGTTATGTAAATGAGATGTAATTAGATGTAAATGAGCCCTATTATCACTCCCAGCAGTGAGAACAGGTGAGAACTGCACAATCTTTAGAGGCTATTTTCTGCTTTTTTAGCTTTTTTGAGTAACTACATTCAAATGGCCACAACTTCTCCAAATATTATCAGATTTCCATGTGTTTCCACACATCGTTGGAAAGCTTGGAGACTACACTTTCAGAATCTGTGAATAACTCAAAATGCCCCAGAACCGACTTGTGGCTTTACTTTCCCTCTACTGGATAAGATAGCAAAGAATAAAATAAAAAACAGATATTTTTATTTATAGTTCGATTACGGATATTTTACGTCATGGTCAAATGCATATTCGAATATCGAATAAAAAGTGACAGACCTAGTTGTGATTGGTGGTCTTATTCTATGGGCTAAATATGTGCCACCAGAAACTGAATTTCAATAATTTATATTTTAATTTGAATTGCTAAACTTGAATAATTTGTTACGGTCCCTCATCTAGGTCAGGGAAGTAACATAAACAACACAACACTGCTTCTCAGTTAAGTCTTTTTATTAGACTTTTCTTGCTTGATTGTTTTCAGAATGTTGCACTTCAGATTTGACAAAGTATCTTAAGTAAATCAGAAAAATCTAACAAAGAGAAAAAAAGGGGGGGGGGGGAGTTGAAGCAAAATCTTTAGGGGTGAGCTAATGCCAAAATGACAAACAAAAAAAATTAAAAAAAACTTCATTTGAATTATATAATTTGAGATTGTATTGTTTAATTTGAATCATTCCATTAAAAAACTGATTTTGAATTGTATAATTTGAATTAAGTCCAATAAAATTTGATCCTCACTGAAAATTTAACTCTCTATATATCTTCACATTCTTGGATGTGATCCGGACAAGTCAGCATTCTTGTCTGAATTGGAGCAAAACAGAGGTATCTACTCGTTCCCTTTAGGGATTTTTTTACTCCTGCTTTTATCCTCCCCTTCCTAATTCCCCTATAACCACCAGCTCTCCACCTGATCGAGGTTAGGTCGAAACCTCTCGCATAACAGTCTCTTATGCTGGACCTATATGTTTTTGATTGGTTCTATGTTCATAGCAACCACCCTACTGATGGTCCAGATTAAAAGGAGGCGCCCCTTGAGCAGGGCTCGAGCGCAGGAGGGTAGGTGAGTATGTAAACATTTCTGTATATACTTATTTGTATTAAATTGCTGGTGGTTATGTGTCCACTAATACATTCTGTGAGTTTCCTTTGCAGTGCTCAGTTACAGTATTTACTAAACACTCTTTAGCACTAGCCATCCGGCTTCATATTCCAGTATTAGGCGGCTGAGATCACAGGTTTCTGCGGAGGCCTCTTTGATCATCAGGCCTGTCACAGCACTGCAGGGAATTCCATGGATGTCCTGCCAGGTCACCTTGAGGGGTCCCCTGGCCGCTTAGTTGAGCTGTCGCTTCTAGCGGGAAGTGGAGGTGGCAGTTACAGAAATCTTCTTGTATATGGTGCTTCAGGTGATGCTCCCCTCGCCAGAGGTTTGTAAAATTTGAGCTTGCCTCTCCTGTGAGAGTGTTCGCAATCCTTTTTGTTATTTGTAAGCCATCGTTATGCATAGGTATAAAAAAAAAAAAACCTGAGAAAAGCAGATGTATTCTGATCAGGGGCGGATTTAGACATTTTGGGGCCCAAGGCAAACACAGACATGGGGCCCTCTACATCTCTTGTTTCCCTCCTTTTGTCAATCCTTATTTAAAAAAAAAAAGCCCTACTTGTTACTTCTCTTCAGCAGTCTTCACACAGCAATGATGTATAGACATCTGGAGTTGTATCTGTAAGAAAAAAAGAAGAAAAATAAAAAGGATAAATTCTATCCTTGCTCTGAACTGGGCCTCTCTGCACTATTAAGCAGCGTTCTTTGTCAGTGAGATGTTTTGGCCAGAGTGCTTGGTCATCTTCAAGTTCAAGTGTAACACATTGGTCAGAATAGCCGTGTTTCCACTACCGAGCTAAGACCGGCGTGCTAGTGCGTGCCAGGGCCACTGTCACTTCCGGGGCTTGATCGTGCCTCGCCGGGGCTTCCTCTGGGCCAACGGCCAGGGTTTTTTGGCGCGACGAAAACCTTGGGCCAAAGCGGGCCAGCTGGGGCTAGAGGAGGAGTTATGAACAAAGGCGGAGTTTCTCCGTGTCTAGAGAGCGTCAGCGCGGATAATTTCAGAAAGATAACAGCTTTAACAGCAGCATTAACGACGTTTTAAAATAAGTTGAGCTCAAAACTCACTCTTAGTTCGCAGCAAGTGTTTGCTTGATCCGATGTGGATTATAATCACTAAACAAGGCAGAAATATTTATAAGCGATATAAAAGACTATGCACGCTAAACATTAACGTTACACAGTAAGCATGTTAAATATGACCGCTTGGAGAAATCAGACGTCAGCTTCTTATTCTCTATCACAATTGTGTATTTATTAAGTAACATTTTATCTGTCGTCTCGTTTCAAGAGTTTAGCTCCACGTTGCATATAATCAAAATATAATAATGATTTTTGTTCGGGAGCTTTTATAAAAATAGCGAGTCTGCGCCGAGGATCATTTCAGAAAGATAACAGCTTTAACACCAGCATTAAACACTTTTTTTTTAAAATAAGTTGAGCTCAAAACTCTCTCAGTCAGCAGTGAGTGTTTGAAATAACTTGATCCAATGTGGATAATCACCATACAAGGCAGAAATATTTATAAGCGATGAAAAAGATATGCACGCTAAACATATTACCATAGTAAACATGGTAAAATATGACCGCTTGAAGAAATCAGACGTCAGCTCCTTATTCTCTATCACAATCGTGTATTTATTAAGTAACTTATATTATCTGTCACAAGCCTCGTCTCGAGAGTTTTTCTCACGTTGCCTATCATAAAAGAATATAGCCTAATAATGTTTTTTGTTCGGGAGCTTTTATAAAAACAGAGATATTATCATTCATTCTAAATGTGACGGCTATACTGTGGCTAATAAACAGACTCGACTGAATAAGCAGGCTATTTTCATAAGCGTTAAAAATAAATAAATAAAATAGAAATAAGTGTATTTATGTGTGATTAATTTTGAGTCCTGATAAATTAAATCAATTCTATAGTTAAAACATTGATGATTTTGAATTTGAATATATAACAAAGCATGCAAACAAACGGCCTCTTTTAAGCCCTGGCTCGCACTGGGCCGACAGTGGAAATGCGGCTAGTGACTGCTAGTACTCATTACTCATCAATTTTGCTAAAAACTTTTTGCTTTCTTCAGCACCGCTTGGGTAGCTTCGCTTCATTTTTACTGTCAACACTCTCTCTCTGTACACAATGTCTATCACTGTCAATCACTTCTTCTTCGTCAGTTTTTTGGCACATTACAGCCTTGTCACATTCGCAGATGCTCAGTAAGTGAAATAATGGAATAGTCCAATGTAGTGAGGTGGGGGGGGGCCTCCTGTCTGCGACACTAATGATTTGATGCCATTTTTCGCAAATGGAGTTTTAGAAATATATATTTTGCATGAAGTAAAAAAAATAAAAATCTTTAAGCAAGTTAATGGGGCATTTTGGGGGCCCCTAGGTAGCTCGGGGCCCAAGGCAATTGCCGACCTTTGCCTAATGGTAAAGTCCGCCCCTGATTCTGATCACTGGTGTGCAATTTACAGAATGTAACTTTTCATGAAAATTATATATTGAGGGGTAACAGTTCGGTGCTTATCACTGTTTTAGGGTCACAGATCCAGTGAACGAGAAATTAAATTAGACTTTTCAGCCTTCCTGATTAAATGCAAAAGGTTTTTAATTGCTCATTAAAATTGTAATTGGTCTGATGCTGCGTTTGGTGCTGGGCCAATATAATTGCTGCTTGCAACTATATTTTTGATTGTGTGGCGGAGCGTTCGTTTTATAATGGGAATAAATTTGAAAGTTCACACCAGGGAGAGAGGGTTGCCTCACCCCCAGAATGCAGACCTAAACTCTGGCCCGCTAAGATACCCGACTACACCACCCCAGAGGCAAATTTACCGGGGAATCGCCTGATAAGATTAACTTTAAAGCACACAGGTTCGGTTGCGGCTGAGATAAGACCAGAGACAGATGAAATACAAAATTAATTTTTATTTGGACACTATTAATAAATGTATTCAAATATACGAATCAAAATACACACTTAACACACAATTCGGCCTCCACTCCTGGGCTGGGGACTACTTGCTCATTCTCTGAAAATGACACAGCAAACACTCGTGCACTCACACTTCAGACCACAAATGTGGAAAACTGCAATCGGAAAAGGCCACCACCAAACAGAGAGAGAGACTCGTCCACACAGACACGAATCCTGATCACACCAACAACTGGAGAGGAAGCAGAATTACACATTAAACATAATCAAATATACACACTCGCATACATTCTTATAAAACTTGAGTACTCAATGAATAAAGAACAATTACACACACCTATGGTTACCATCAAATAATAAACCACTACAGTGAAACTGTAAATGCAAGAAAAAAAATACAAATTCACAATTCTAATTAAACCACAAAAAACATTCAATTAACAACCAGTTCACAGAAACTTGCTGACAACAAAATTATAAATTCAGAAAAGAAAAACAAATCTATGACAAAAGAATACTAAATGTTATAAAGGAAAGGGGCTCACATAAACAGAACAAGAAAGCAAAAATAAGCAAAAGTAGATCAAATTATATAGCGTTTACACCACTCAAAAAGAAACCAGATCAAGATAATGACTTCTGGATGGTTAAACCATTTGATGCATCAAAGCGAGAGTAACGTAGACCATCGTATCGAATCTGCGGCAAGCCAGACAGCTGATGTTGCAAGCATCCAGCTTTAAACAGAAATAAACAATACCACAGCAGCACGTGAATACAGTTCGCGGTAGATTATGCGTCCGTTCCGGTGTTACGGTTTAACTGGTTACCGTGTTATCTGGTGACCAACTTCCTGTTTAGGTCTCCGCTGCAGATGTGCTGGAACGACAGCAGCAGATTCGCCGATTGTGAAAGCACAAACTGACGTGATATTAAGTGCCTAATAAACGCAGACTTGCTCATTGCATGATTTTGATATTCTTGCAGAGATAACAAGTTATAGGTATGATCGACCGTAGCGGCTGAAGTAAGTAGGATAAACAAAAAAATAAAATAAAGTAAATCTGTGACGGCACGGGTTTCGAACACGCGCTAAAAGACGACGCGCCGCGAGACGACACTCACGAACCACCGAGCCACCGATCTTTACATAAGCGGCTCCAGATCTCTGGATTCAACACAGGACTCTCGGCGTCACATCGTGACACTGGCTGAATCAAGGAACTGTGACCGTGTTAACTTGTGACCTCTGTTTGCAAGCCAAAATCCAATTTTACTGTTGCTATAAATTAACAATTCCAGCCAAAGCGCTTCTAATGCTGCTAAATGATTTGATACGATCTGAAAAATTACTCATCGTCAAAAATTACGAACCCCATTAATGTAAACATGCATAACAGCCCAACGTTTAAGTAGCTTAGTTCCATTGGTTCATTGGCAAAACACATTCTTACAGTGGCAGGCTGCCCACATACACTTCTTGTTTTACAACATAAAAAAAGATATATATCACCTGTCATCTATCCAAGACAACATTTAAAGTGTTACTAAATAGCCACAACTTTTAAAGAGTGTCAAAAACACTAGTAAAAATCAGGATTTCGAAATGGATCCATATCTGTTGGGACATTGTTCCCATGCAACCTCTCAGCCACAATGTCAAAATATGTAAATGACAAATTTCCAAAATCTTTCAATCAATGCTCCACAAGTTATTTTCACAATCCCTTTTATTGTAAGATACAATGGATTTATAGGTACAAGGAATTTATCTTGGTGTACTAGACATTTGTCAAAAATACAAAGAAAACAAAATGAATCAAAGAAATGTTAATGCTCAAATCAATCATGCTACAAAAGACGGTGTACACAGAAGTGGTTCATTTCACTGGTTCATAATCACTAAGCTCATTGGTTTGACGATGCCATCACTAAATCCAATGAACTGACTTTAGCTGAAAAATGACTGTTGTTCTCCATTTTCCTGTTGACTCTGTAAAGCTGCTTTGACACAATCAGTATTGTTTAAAGCACTATAAAAACAAAGGTAAAAAACAAATTCATATAACACTTCTAGAGGACTTTTCACTGCTTTACCACACACACACTTAAACACAAGCAGGACAAATCAAATCTTCCTCAATAGGAGGCTGACCAACACAGTTCCAGTGAAACCATAGGTCACATGTGATATTAATCTGTGAAGAATGCATGTTGCACTAGACAATGTGCCTGTGTTAACTTGTTTATCATCTATTTTGTTTAATAAAGATTATGTGAAATATTATCTATTATATTGTCTAAATGCTGGTGAAAAACCTGAATAAAAACAACACAGAACATTTTCACGAGCTTTAATGGTTGTAACGGAAATGGCCATTTGGGTTCAATCAAAACTTTGATGGTCTTTGCATGTAAGTCTGTAATGAAAATTTTATGTAGTCAATTGTGCTTTGTGTCTAGTTGATTTCAATTCAGATGCATACAATCACAACCATTCAAGCAGAAAAATATGTTGCAAAGTTATTTAAACAAAGTAAATTACACTTTACAGCAAAGTAGTGCAACCTATTATAATTAAATATTCTTCCTCAAAGTGAAATGATGCATTCTGTACATCTAGTTTTGCAGTTCATAGCCAAGAAGTGTATGTGGGCAGCCTGCCACTGTAAGAATGTGTTTTGCCAATGAACCAATGGAACTAAGCTACTTAAACGTTGGGCTGTTATGCATGTTTACATTAATGGGGTTCGTAATTTTTGACGAGGAGTAATTTTTCAGATCGTATCAAATCATTTAGCAGCATTAGAAGCGCTTTGGCTGGAATTGTTAATTTATAGCAACAGTAAAATTGGATTTTGGTTTGCAAACAGAGGTCACAAGTTAACACGGTCACAATTCCTTGATTCAGCCAGTGTCACGATGTGACGCCGAGAGTCCTGTGTTGAATACAGAGATCTGGAGCCGCTTATGTAAAGATCGGTGGCTCGGTGGTTCGTGAGTGTCGTCTCGCGGCGCGTCGTCTTTTAGCGCGTGTTCGAAACCCGTGCCCTCACAGATTTACTTTATTTTATTTTTTTGTTTATCCTACTTACTTCAGCCGCTACGGTCGATCATACCTATAACTTGTTAGCTCTGCAAGAATATCAAAATCATGCAATGAGCAAGTCTGCGTTTATTAGGCACTTAATATCACGTCAGTTCGTGCTTTCACAATCGGCGAATCTGCTGCTGTCGTTCCAGCACATCTGCAGCGGAGACCTAAACAGGAAGTTGGTCACCAGATAACACGGTAACCAGTTAAACCGTAACACCGGCCGTCGAGCCAGCAAAGAACCGTGAGACGAGAGTCGATAACGTGACCATATGCAACACCACTGAAAAACAATCAGTGGTATAACAGTCACAAAAGCCCCGACGAGAAACCCACTGCAATGTTTCGCCCTCAGTCTGTAAACTAAAAAGATAAATACAAATTTAATGTGATCAATCCAGACCCTTAGTGCAGCAAACAATAAACAACAACCTACCAGTTTAAACTGCTTACAATGCACAGGGCATTTAAACTCCAGTACGTAAAATCGATCGGGTATCACATGCGTTATACCACAGGCTTCCCCAGTCAACACTAGGAAGATATACGAGCCCAATAAGTACATAAAACCCAATTCAATTCAAACGCACAGTAATACAGCCGCGACTGCAGCTCCTTACCAAACAAACACTCCCGCGACACACCGGAAATGGATGACGTCACCAGTGACGATGAGACACACCGTACTAGCATACCTAAGGCTATCTTTATAGGCCACGTAAAATAAGGCACGCCCCAGAGAGAGATTATCATTGGCTACAATTGCAACTATATATATATACTTTTATTAAAAATTATTTAATCACGTGTGATGCTCATGGTGCTTTTAGCCTCTGCCATTGCACATTCACCAGGCATTGTCACAAACAAGATTACATACCCGACTGACATTTTACTTCTAAAAGAGGACACGCATCCATACATCTTCAGGTTGTTTGAAGGTTTTGATGGGGTTTTTTTTTTTGCTCCTTGATCAGGTCATAACACAAAACACATCCTCCATTTCAGCATCACCTTCCCTCCAAACAGCTCTGGCCCACATTGTTCTGGTCTTCTACTGTACAACATACAAACATAAAAACAATCTGGGATAACTACGTTATTAATGAGAATAGGACACCATTTCACAGTATGTTTTAGGTGAGCCTCTTAACAAGTGTTCAACTAAGACATATCTGTTTCCAACAAATGAAGAGTTCAGATGCAAAACCCTCTAAAATCTAGAGATTCAAGGTTCTTCTAAAAAGAGAGCTTTTATGAAGTTCCTATGTTCAGTTATTTCACTTTAATGACAATGAAAATAACCTATTCAATAACATAAACACAGAAGCTTGGCAAAAATGCTCATTTTAGAAAAAAATTCTAATGGCCTTTAGAGTGTGTTGAATCTGAACTCTTCAAATATAAGTATTAATATGCTAATCCAGTTATGGTGTACTCGCACAAGGCCAGTGGTTCTCAAACCTCTCCATGAAGTACCCCCAGCACTGCACATTTTGGCCCAATTCCAATTTTACACCCCTACCCCTTCGCCTTGTCCCTTGAAACAGAGCAAAGAAACGTATTACAGTTTTTCTCAATTGCTAAAACACTAAAACCCATTGGCTGAACAAAGTTCTCAGTTGCCTGAACTTATTTAGCTAATTGTGCAGTCTGTTGTCAATACCTTAAACCATTTCACATGGTAAAACACAATTTGCAGATCTCACTTAGACTCTTCAGCAAAACGCTAAACACATTCTCATTCTCAAAACACATTCTGCACTCTAATGCACATGTCATTCATACTGGTAAACACAAGTGGCAACAATCAAATACAAATAGAGAACATGTGTCATTGATTGAACACAACCACTCAAAATTGATTTAACCTGTTTCAAATGATGTGACACAACCAATATAAGCCAGTTCAGAGAGCAAACAGGTTGTTGAAGGTGGGAAGGAGAAAGTCTGAAAATGGATAGAAGAAACAATGTGAGAGGACGAGTGCGTATGCGAGGTGGGCGACGAGGAGGAGGGCAAGAAAGAGGAGGAGGAGGAGGAGGAGGAGGGCGGCAAGAAAGAGGAGGAGGAGGAGGAGGAGGAGGGCAAGAAAGAGGAGGAGGAGGAGGGGGAGGAGGAGGAGAAGGAGAGGCCGAAACATGATTGGACAGCGGGCCATTGTTGAAGTCCCTGGTCAACGAGGTCAACAAATCAACAAATAACAATAATTACACTATCACAGAGACCAAGCACAAGTTTATGAGATGCAGGGTACAGTACTGTAAAAATAGGGGTAGAAGGAGGAAGAACCAAAAAAAAAAACCTGCAAAGAGCAAAGCAGAGTAGTAATTTCTGATCAATTTTGAGCTACTATGATAGAACATGTTTTCGTTCATCAAAAGACAAATGACGGAATAATATGAACTTTGTTTTGAGATTAAAAATTTACTTCTCCCTGAGAACTATGTTTTGAACAATGTATTTTCTATTTGTTGGTGTATTGTTTACTGACTGCTTGATAGTGTATATCATTTTGATCACTTTGTTTATGATTTGAGAGCAGTGTTTGATTTTGATCACAGGTAAAACTGTTTTGAGGCGAAAGTTTCATTTTGCAAGAGGAGTCAGAGGTTTTGTAAATAGTGCTTGAAGATGAGGTTTTGTGTTCAATGTTTTCAGAAAATGGAGCAAGGTTTCAGAAATTGTGTTTTAGCAATTGAGAAAAACTGTAATAACAGTTTAAATACTGAATCACTACATTTTATTTCCCAGCAACAGAAGGATAAAAAACAGTTTTTTATATAAACTCCTTGTAAAAAGCGACGCACAGATGTGCATACACACAACTTCCATCTCTCTCTCTTGATTTGACAATAATTTGAGTAAAGGCTTTAGCGATTTCTAACTATTGGGGGGGACTTGCCCCCTTCAGTGTCTATGGTGGTTATCACCCTGATCAGATGTGAACATATATGTTGTGGCACTATCGTGCAGTATGCAATGATATAACGTTAACAAACTTAAGCAATTTTTGGCAAACATTTCTTTGAATATCATGACATTTTATTTTCATTAAAATATTTGTGAATGCCCAAATTACTTAAATTTATGTGTCTTGTTGTATGCTTGGGCAGCCATGTTCCCACTGTAGCCGGATTCACGCTGAGAAATGCACCCTTTCGTTTTAAGTCTGGTCCTAAAAAATCTTCGTTTGAAGGGCTATCTTGCCCTTCCCCGAACCCTTCCCCTTCCACTAATGTTGTTAACGGATGAACCTGAAAGTGTAAAACTGATGTTTTAGAAAATGGTGCCCTGTGTAAATTTGGATAGTAGCTCTTAAAGGGGAGCTGCACATATGTAGTGGCATCACACATAGCCAAAAATATTTTCCATAGATGCAGCCTAGGGTTGGGTCGTTATCCGGTGGTTGGGGACCCCCTGCATTACACACCAATATAGATGCAACCATTGAAGCAGAACATTTGAAAAAAAGTAAGAAAAATTCCCATGTCTTTAAAACAGATTTGAAAAGTCCTCAGACAGCTCTTAGTGTCTTTCACCGCCATGAAGCATCTGTATAAGAACGAATCCATTCCCATAGGGAAGACAGACCGCTTTCTTTTTCAAGGGCTTCTTTCAACCCTTAGATGGGCTTTGTCTATTAACTTGGAATAACATGGACTCTCAAAGAAACTCTCTAAACTTTCAAGGTGGAACACATCACACACTCACATTTTATCTGTTCGTTTTTCCTTGACAAAGACATCGCCAACCATAAAACAAGAGTCCTTCATTTTTGTAGACACAGATGCTCGGTGAGGTGTTGGTATAATGTGAACTTTGCCATCATCAATCTCAGTGATTCTCTTGGAAACCTATGAAATAGGATTTGTTGCATTCCTGGGACTCTTCTTAAGTTTACACAGATGGTTGTCAAATGGAAAAGCACAGATTTCGTTTAATGACATTACAAAATTTCTAACGTCTTCTGCCAAGTGGATAAGATTATAGACAGAAACGAAGGAAAGAGAGGGCTGTAGAGCTTAGTAGATGTTTTATAAAAGTGCATCAGCAGCTCTTCAGCGTAGGCTATATATGCCTTCCTCGTGCCATCGTCAGCACCCAAAAGTATGTATATGGCAACTGTATATATATGGAAAGTGTTAGGAAGGGGTGGTAGAAGCTGTCAAGCAACACATCACAAAGAACAACCGGTCCAGTGTAGATTAAGAACTTACATACTTAAGTTCCTTTCCATCTTTCCAGAGAAGCAGGAGACTGGCTGTCGGGCAAATTCCCTTGAGAGTTTTCCATTGAGAAATTAAATTTGACAAATGATTGTGTGCATTTCAAGCCTGCGTCTACAAGGGATGAGAGTCCATTTTGATGGAAAGGGTAGAACAAACTACGGACAAAATCTTCTCTTGTAATAAAACAAAACCCTGTGGTTCATGTATTGTCATTCAATAGTGCATGGCTCACAACTGTTGTATGCATTGTGCCCCTTTATGCACTTAAAAAAAAAAAGATCTTGCTGGAGCATCACAGACAAAAGCATTGACCTTAACATTTAAGGTGTCATCTTTGAATTAAATTCCATCATGCCGAAGCCTTGTTTGCTCTTCAAGAAATTCATTGTGCTGTGTGATAAAACTGCACATTTTATTGTGGCCAGCCTAAGGCAGACCTGTGCAATAATCATGCTGTCTAATCAGCATCTTGAGGTGAATGGATTATTTTGGCAAAGGAGAGGTTTTCACTAACACAGATTTAGACAGATTTGTGAACAATATTTAAGAGAAATAGGCCTTTTGTGTACATTGAAAAAGTCTTAGATCTTTGAGTTCTGCCGTTGAAAAATGGTGGCAAATTTTTTTTTAAAAGAAAGGTAAAAGTATTTCAATAAAAGTCAAAAATAAATAAATAAATATATATATATATATAGGCCGGATTTATCTTCTTCAAAAGGTGAAATCTGCAACACTGCAGCTGTCAGATACAAAGACACTGGATCCAAGTGCGAATGAGAAAAACAATTATCTGGTCAGCAGTAGGTCCTTGGCAGCGCAGACACTGCAGTGGGCTGAATATCTTCGAAGACAGGAAACGATAAAGGAAATTAATGGCGAGAAGCACAACTCGGGCAACAGTCCAAGGCACTAGCACTGGCGGCAGAATAGTCCAAATAGAACAGGAGCTGGAGGTGAACTGCACAGAGCGAGAGACAGAGAACCAGTAACAACAATCTGACAATGAACATAACAAACACAGGAATATTTGTAGGACCAATAAACAAGATGCACTTTCCGCTGATCTGATTGCTCGTCAGCACAGCTGACACTGATAGACAATCAGACCAGAACAGTCTGACAGACGGGAGTGAGAATGGAATGGAAAAAACAGTTGATTAAATTTGAATTACATTGAAACTAGTTTAACAAAACTAGAATTAGTCTCATATAATATAGCCAATGATATAAAATATGCTATTTAAAATATTTTCAAAACATTAAGGGCATTTCATGTATAGCATTGTTCTGTGGAGTCTTTTGTAAGTAAAATATTAAGCTATGTAGAAATATAATGTAGCCATTCATTATGGGCAATAAAGAGCAAGTTTCTGTATTAATTAGCATGTCCTTGCATGCAAAGCATGCTCGGCGTGAGTACGTGGATGTTCAAAAAAATTTAACTATTGCCTAATCCTAGCTTAACCCAAGACCCGTCTGATACCAGGCCAATATATTTAAAACCACCGCATAGATTTATGTTTATTTTATGAAATAATGTCACAATTATAAATCAGGATTCAATGAGTGAATTGAGTTACACATGATTAATATGTATTATCCTTACTGTTCTCCTGAGCTCTCATCCTCCTTCTTGAGTTGGACAGAAAAGATTCTGATAAGACACATTGTAAGAAAAGATACGACTCATGATAAATTAGAAAAACAAATACAACACCCTTCAGTCTCGCTATAAATGAAAATTTTTACTGAATCTTGAAATAAATCAGGAATCTGCTTTTGAGAAATAAGTACTTATAAATATGTTAAGCATCTGTAACATGTGAGGTAAAAATTGCCCACTATTTGGCGAGTATTGCGTTAAAATCACCCATTTTATTCATCCATTTATAACTGCTTATGAAATACTGAACATTTTCACTGTAAAAAAATATATCTTGTGTGATATTTAGTTTAAAAGCGAGATATGGTTTACAGAATACCAATTAAACACTTTACTTGAAATTAAGCCCAACACTACAGGTGTGAAGCATGATACACACCTCTTCATTGCTCAAAGCTGGAGTCTTGCAGGAGATCCCCATATACCCAAAGTCAAAGTCCATCAGTCTGAACTCAATCGGTTCTGGGTTGATCAGGAGGTTCTCTTATGTCCCGGTGAAATACTCCTCATTGACAGCACATGTGAGTGGCCTTTGTTGCCTGCTACATGATAAACTGTGCTGTGTCTTCGCTGACAAAGACCCCCTGAACCATTGTAAAATAGCACAGATCTTTGCAGGGTCCAATCCAGTCCAGCATCTGAATGATCTCTGGAACTCTTAACTCCTTATTAACGATGAGTAAAAGACTGACCTCTACCGAAAGGGGTGCAGGATGACCAGGCTAGAGGAAAGATCACTGTTAGATGCAGCCACTTTCCCAAGTAAGGACTTTAGTCCAACTTACTATGTTAGATGTATTTCAAGTTCCTTGGCTTGTTGGCTGACTGACAATTTTTTTTTTTATTGCATTAACAACATACCAAGAGCGCTAACATAGACTGAGATAACGTACAATGGGAATAGTGAGACAAATCAATGGAGTAAAATATTGTAAGAACATGACATGAACTAAAGGCCAATCTCCAAGCTTTTCCCTTCATAGACAGCCAAATTCTCCCTCACCAAGCATTTTGCCGATTTCATACCAGCTCAGAATGTCATCTTTTAAAAGGCAAATTAAACAATTATAGATGACATGAAATATCAGACATTGACAGTATTGTGTGTAATGTTGTGTGTAATGTTTGGGGCAGTAAACTTACCCTCTGTTGTCAAGTCCACTCTTTGTGAGCAGATGCTGAACTGACTGGAATGTGGTGGACTGAAGCTGGAGGGAGTAACTGTGTGTTCACACTGGCAGCGTTGAGAGCATCAAAGTGGACAAAAGTCGTTCATTTTCAATGTGAGCCTCCGTTGAGCAGCGCCGAAGAGCGGCGTGGCGCGACTTGGTCGTTGAGAGCATCGAGGAGAGTTGAGATCAGGGCAACTTTATGATAACGAGCTATGACGCGGTTAGGCGGCAACCGATCGGAACGTAGAAGTCCACCGCTTGAGGGGATTGCAGAGAATGCAGCTCCGATCACATTAGTTCCCAAGCACAATAGAGGAGAGGTTGATTATTGCTGTTTCGGGTTTTCAATAATCTATGATGTGTCCCTGTTTGCAATTAAATAAAAATTATACGTGGACAAAGGTGTTGGAGATTGTTCAGGTTCCTGGTGAGTTGCGGATGTGCAGGAATGATATAGGAATAATAATCTAATGATATAATAAATAATAGTACAGTAGTCCCAGTTTACTTTAAAACAAATTTCCTTGATTATACTTACATTAAGTAATGTTTATACTTGATACTTGATGTCTCCACTTTATACTTACTTAAGTGACATTTGCAATGCAGGACGTTTACTTGCATCAGAGTATTTTAACAATGCTTTATACATTATTAGATAAAGGCTCTTAATACTTAGTCCACAAAAATATTTAATGAGGTTAAGTTATAACATTTTCCCCATTGTGGTTCGTCTGCACAAGTTTAACAAGCTTGTTTGCGTTGTGGCCACTTTAAATACAAGATCAGCATTCAATCTATGTCAGAACGATCATGAATCTTTCTGAAGAGTTGTGAGCAGAGCAGCCAGAGCGATTTTTAACGATCTCGACGGCGGTGGTGTGAACGTACAGTGAGGTCTTCAAGATCACTGGAAAGAGGTTCCTCAAGAAAATGGACTGCAGAAAAATATGATCTAACAATGGCATTAACGAACAAAAGTGTGTCAGTCTAAAATTAAAAGTCCTTCAAATTATGTTTCTTTTTTTTTTAAGATTTAACTAAGAAAGTCAATAATGTCCTAAAACACATACAGAAGATTTGTTCACCAGACAGTCAAACCTTGATTTTGTAGCCTATAATTTTTGTTTGTTTACTCACTCACAGAAAATAATAGATTGATTTACATTTTCTAAGACACTTTTTGTTTCTAAGTGTGCGAGTAGAATAATGCAGATAATGTGTCATACCTGGCGGATGTGTGAAAGACTAGTTTGGTGAGAACAATAGAATCATGAATGGGGGAGTTTTCAGACACAAAAACATAGACAAAGCACACAGGAGTGTTTACATGTGAGATCTTACAGAGATGACACTTACACTTACCTTTTCTTTTCTTGTCTATAATATTCTTGAAAAAAAATAAAAAAATGGCTACGTGTTCTGTACTAGACTAACTGAGACTTGTCATAGCACTTGTATACTGTTGTTGTTCTCTGATTGCTTCTATTGTTCTCAAGTGTAAGTAATGATGCTCCAAAAACTCAGAGGGAGTGTCAGCCACATTAAAGTTAACAGCTTAAGTTATTTGTGGATTAATGCTTATTGGAGGCGAGAACCGTTTCAAACGATTCAGTACGATTTGATGAACTGGTTCAAGAAGATCCAGTTACATCGAGTGATTCGTTCGCGAACCAGATATCACTAAACTGCTTTGAACTCATTCACAATAGACACGGAAGAGAAGACAATGCTGAATAAAGTCTTATTTTTTGCTATTTTTGGACCAAAATGTATTTTCGATGCTTCGACAAATTCTAACTGACCCTCTGATGCAACATGGACTACTTTGATAATGTTTTTCTTACCTTTCTGGACATGGACAGTAGACCGTACACACAGCTTCAATGGAGGGACTGAGAGCTCTCGGACTAAATCTAAAATATCTTAAACTGTGTTCTGAAGATAAACAGAGGTCTCACGGGTTTGGAACGACATGAGGGTGAGTTATTAATGACATAACTTTCCTTTTTGGCTGAACTAACCCTTTAAGGTCTACAGGATCACTTAAAAATTAAAGGCAGGTGTGTTTGATTAGGGTTGGAGCTAAACTTTGCAGGACAGCCGATCGCCAGGAGCAGGGTTGGTTACCCCTGATTTAGAAGAACAATATCATTTGTAACATGATAAATGTATTTATCATTATTTGTGTGCTAAATAAAGGTTCTAATTTCTATATATACTGACTCCAAGCTTTTGAATGGTATAGTGTATATTGTTACACTTGGAGTAAGACTGGAGTAATGATGTTGAACATTAAGTTTTGATTACAGGAATAAATTACATGTTAAAATATATTTAAATAGAAGGTAGTTATTTTAAATGAAAAAAAAAAAATCACAATATTACTGCTTTAGCAAACGCAACTGTATTTATTTTGGAACAAATAACTGCAGGCTTGGTGAGCAGAGAAGAATTGTTTTCAAAAACATGAAAAATCTTACTGTTCAAAAGCTTTTTACTGGTATTGTCATGTTGAAATATATATAATGAACATCACATACCTTGCATTTCCAAAGTGTGTACTGTTTATGTGCCGTCAATGACTTAAAAAATAATAAACAAAATAAAAATATTTTGTAGAGATTCATGGAAGTGTGTGCCTCGCTTGGTCTTAGCTGTGCTCCAGGTTCCTTAGTGTGCTGCTTATTTGCATTGGCTCGCTTTGCAACGGGTTCTTTTGCACATCCTCACATCTGAAATATAAAAGTAAGCATGCTGTTTATACAAATTACATTATTAACATTATTGTGATGTCACTAATACTAGTAGTAATTTATATATATATATATATATATATATATATATATATATATATATATATATATAAACAATTACAACACAGCACATTTATTAACAATGATATTTACAGCTTATTGATACATTAATACCTCAAATGATCACAAACACCAATGATGTGGTATAACAAATTCAAAATATTTACACCACTCATCCTGTCAGTGTCATGGTTCTGTATAGTTTCATCATGGACTTAGTTGTGTTTTCATGGACTTGTCGTTGGTCTTCTTCAGTCACATGTCTTCCTTTTGTTCAGTTTTCCTGCCACTCTTTAGTTGTCATGGTAATTCATTTAATGCTAAAAAATTTTCATTCTTATGGCCCTTATTTGTCTTGCATTTAAGTTGCTGCTGTGCTGTGTGGTCTTTCATTTGTCTTGTAATGTCTGAGTAATACACAGCTGTCTTGCAGTTTAGCATTCTGTGGATTTATTTAACCCCTTACCAGTCACCCCCTATTTTGGCATAGAGACAGAAATGACATACCCAAAATAAAAAGGTTTCTGCTCATTTTTATTTTTTACTATAATAAAAATAATCAACATTTGTTCACCAAGCTTCAAAGTTTACTTTTCAGGGATCAGAATTACTCAGACTGTTATGATAGTAGATATATAAGCTCAAACATAAAAACAATAATACAAATATTTAAAAAAAAACTTTTTAAATGTATTTAAAAAATTGTTGTTGTAGGATATTATTTTAGAAACATAGTGTAGCTAAAGCCACAAGTCTATCAAAGCTTCAATTGAAATGTCATAATCCAATCTGTAAAACTGAGAATTATATTAAATATTTTCTAAGGACATGTCATGTGTGTTTTTAGAGAAGGCTAATCAGATTGATTTATGGCACTTGTCATCTCTGTAAGATCTCACATGTAAACACTCCTGTGTGCTTTGTCTATGTTTTTGTGTCTGAAAACTCCCCCATTCATGATTCTTTTGTTCTCACCAAACTAGTCTTTCACACATCCGCCAGGTATGACACATTATCTGCATTATTCTTTAGTTTTTATTTCACCTTTAATAGCCTTTGTTGTGGTATTTCAAGCTTTACAAAGCCACCAAACTGCAATCTCACTTCAGTCTCAGTATGCATTTAGCCCTTATTTATCCAAAGTCTTACTATAAAAATACAACAAAACATTTTCTTACGACCTTACGTGAATTATTGTGACAGAAATGCATTATGAAGAAAAAAAGCACCTGCTATTAGTAGCATTAGAGCTAACATTAGCATTAAGCTACATCAGACAATTTATGACATTATTAGTACACTTTTACTCAAAACTCACTTTAAACCCCGATCAAGTGTTTGTAATAACATCCTTTTGCGATCACGGGTGGAATTTGGTCGTTTACTGTTGTAAAAATATGCTATTTATAGCCTGTTTACATCGCTGCACAAGTTAGCATTTCAGATGTAATTTTTTTTATATTTTTTATAAAATGCCCCAGATCTCAAGAAATTCTCATACCAAGCTTTACTATCGTAATCGCGGGTTTATTATTCGGATATTTCATGTGTACAGAGGTGTTTCAGTGTTGTCTTGGCCAGATAACTACCAGGAAGTGCACAGGAAGCATGTGATATGATGCGACGGTGTCCGGTTATGACACTCTAAAGACTGACAAGGTGAAGGACTAATCAGAGGCTTTGGCAAACTCCTCCTTCCCTACTGCTCCACCTCAGTCCTCGGTCTCACCAGCTCAGCTTTATTCCTCGGGCACTCAGGCTCCACCTCGGATGCTCGTCGCCACTGCTCCACCTAGGTCTTCAGTGCCAGCGTTGTCGCTTGGTTCCATCAACCCTCTGTCATTAACCTGGGATCCCCTGACATCAGCTCTGTCTCCTTCGGTCATCCTGCAGATGTTGACGGCCATGCGGACAACACCTCCACCCTCCATCGACTCCGCCATGGGTTTTCATTCTTGCTGTACTCTGGGGCTGCAACATCGGGCCACAACTCCCATCAGTGCTCCTATGGTTGCTCCCACCATCTGTGCCACCATAGAGTTTCTGCATATCTG
>NC_068398.1:53171517-53189671 GCF_023724105.1 Carassius gibelio
GCTATTTTTTATGTTTTTGGTTGTGCAGTTCAATTTAAATCTACATAAAGTTAAAATATGGGCTAAATACAGTTTATGTTAATCTCCCTTTCCTTGCAACTTAATATAAAAATAATAAATAATAAGAAATTAAGTCCTTTGTGAAGGAATCCTCATATTTTTGGATCCTTACCTTTAAAAAAAAGCCTAAAAACCACTGAAAACATCCCTTCTTATTCCTAAACACACACACTCCTTTATACACCACAAACACCTGCTAAAGGCTCTTTTTGTTCTGTAATAAGGAGTCCTGAAATGCAAAAATTCCTGTCTTTCAGAAACCATGCGCAGAGTAGTCTTCCAGTGTGGATGGTATTCATGCCTGTGTCGACCACATACCAAAAGACATAAGAGCATTCCTCAAGCCAACAGCGGCCCAAATATTCTAAGTGTAGGGTTTATTCAGCCAAAAAACAAACCAGAGAGTGCTATTTTCACCTCCCGTTTAAATTCCACTGCAAAAAGATTACTCTGGAAGAAAAAGTATCCTGCATGCATTTCTTCGTCGGGTGGAGTCATTTAGACCAGGATACTATACTTTTGCTTGCTAACTGACTTGAGCTGCTTTTGACACAAATAAATACATACCATGAAGAGCAGCAGACATCTGCAACTGCATTTGATTCTTTTCTTTAACTCTTGAAGTCTCATTTGATGTTTGGTTTCGTGCAGTGCCTGGGAATTAGTGAGAAAATGAAAGCAAGTTATCAGTTGAAACCACATAAAGCATCTAAAATGCCCCCCCCCCCCCCAAAAAAAAAAAAGCTTTCAAAAGGTAGATACACAAAGACACACATCATTACCTCCAATTTGTTCATCTAAAACACCACGGGACTGGAGAATGACCTCATGTTTTGACCCAGGGTGACTGTCGGTTAACAGGGTCTGTTGTTCTTTAAGTAATTTTTGCATGCGATCTATATAATGGTCAAGCCCAGGCTCGTTCTGCACAAACATCTCTCCCTCGGAGTTGCGTATTCTCCCGTCCCCCACTTCTACGCCAATGCTACGTGTCTTGACCGGATCTGGCAGACGGGATGGACCACATGCAATATTGCGTGTATGGAGTCCGATGAGGAGATTCTCAGTGATATTTGCCATTCCAACACCCATGTCACGTGTCATAACTTTAGGAACAGCAGGGGTGCTTGTACCTCTATCCAAGCATGCAGTGGTTCCAACCGAGCGCATCTGAACAGCAGCCACACAGTTGCAAACCTTCTTATCGCCAACTGCCAGAGATCGGGTCATTGCATGTGTTGTGTTGGTATGTCTTTCCCTGGTGAGTGTGTGCTTTGTGTTGGTGCTGGCTTCAGAGATACAGGCCTGCAAAGTGCTGGTGCTGCGCGAGACGGTGCAAAAGGCTGTGCTGGTACGCTGAGATACAGTCTGTGGGATTGCCATTACACCCAGGTCAACCCTTCGAACTGGGTCAGTGACAGTTCCTTGGGATATTAGTGATTTGACCGACCTGACATCCAAATCAACAGTGGAGAAACCGCAGCCCACTGTTTGGCTGTAAATGCTTCTCTTGTTCTCCATTGTCTCTAAGGTGATTGTAGCAGCATCACACATACACACGGTCGTCCCAACACTTTGACTGCGTGTTGTCACACACTTGCTTCCGACACACTGATCTCTTTGCTCTACTCTTTTGCGCATTTCCCACTCTTCCATAGGTGTATCTGGGCCAGACGATGCAACCTTCACCTCAGGTTTGCAGGAAACTCCAACACCAATGGAAATCCGCTCTAGTCCTCCTCCAACAACTGAATCCACAAGGATGGTGTGGTTTCCAACCCCAAGAGTCCGAGTTTGCGACCCTGTCTGGGTGGCAGTGCAGTTTACCTGTGGGTGCGCGGAGGAACTCTTGTCGGCACGGTTTCTCGTTTCTGCTTCCCGCAGTTCACTCCTCAGCCGAGTCATTTCTGCCTGGAACATTGCTTCTTTAAGCTCAGCCTCCAGTATCTGAATCCGGTCACTTAAATACTGAATGGTTTGCTGGTGCAGCTCGGTTTCTGCTTCCTTGTTGGATACCACCCCGAGCATAGTCTCAGTGACGCTGACAGCCACTGACTGAGTCTCAAGTTTGGCCTCAACAGCAACATCCTTACAAAAATTTAATTTGTCTTGATGAATGACAACAACTTCATCGATGCTCCTGTCATCTCCAACTGCAACAGACTTTCGATCCCTCATCTTGAAAGCCGAGGATTCAACACGTGCATCTTGGATCTTCCTTTCAAGCAGCTGCATTTCAACACTGAGCTGTTGAAAATCTGTCAAGCCAGAGATGGCACTGTGCTCCCAACCCTCCATCGCTGGTTTGCTGGGCAATTCTTGAACATTTTTGTCAATGCTAGAGCTTGATTTTTGAGTTTCATCTTTGCTCTTGACCAAGGCGGTCAGTTGTCTCTTTTCTTCCTGCAAAACAGAAATCTTCACCTGTAGGACAGGAATGGCCTTCACTTGCTCCTCCAGGTCTTTTAACCTCCGTAAAGCAGCAGCCATCTGATCCCTGACCATCTGAAGGTGGAGTGGGCTCACACCGCTCACTGGAGATGCCCGGCCGGAGCTTGAGGGGCTGATTTTAAGGGGGTTCCCCATTAACAATGTACCTTGCTTGGGCTGGTCTAGGACTGTCATCTTAGCACCCTGATTTAGGGCACTCCAGCCTGTGTATGGAGAAAGAGTACCACTAGAGCCAATACCACCAAAACTGGCCAGTCTACGCCGGGGCTGTGGTTCTGGAGGTCCTTTCTCATGTTCCAGACGCTTGCATGTTTCCATCAAAGTCTTTTCCACTAAGGGATTTGCTTTGTTTGGGGTAGGATTTTGTGTGGCTGGGGTAGCCATCCCATGTACATCCCTCTGAGAGGTGACTGGGTCTTGAGGGACCTCTGGTCTTTTACTGGAGGATTTAGGTTTGGAATGGGGAAGTGGGGGTCTTCTACTGTTAATAGAAGAAGAGGACGAAGAGGGAGAGGGTTTCTTGGCTTCATCACTGCTCACTGAGGACAGAGACTCTGAGGAAGTCCAGTGTGTGGGGTTTAGGATGCGCTGAGGCTCAGAGGCAGCATTTGCCACCCCCGGCCGCTTGTTAAAATGCAGTCGGCGAATGGTGTCACTTCGCTCAATATCATCCACGTATTTAACAAAGTCTAAATCAAGCTGGTACCCGTACGGTGTATCAATGCTGAATGGGCTACTCTGAAAATTGTCAGCAGAGATCTCACTCCAGTCTGTTTAAACAAAGAAGACAAAATGCCATGTGGAAATGTGGAACAGAACAGAAAATTCATATTTTAATATGAATGTGTCTACATAAGTTTTTTTGGTAAAAGCTAAAAATAGATTTCCAAGCCAAGAACATTACAATTTATGACATTTCTGTGAAAAAAAAAAGCATTCTTTATTAAAAACCTCAGCAGCAAATGTTGTTCTAAATTGAATGTGGCTAAAAGATTACATTTATTAATTTTCTTACCTGCAGGTTAGAATTTCCACAGAAAAAAAATGTAGGTCTAATAAAGTTCTAGTCAAGTTCAACTGTTCTCTTTTTCCTCTCTGTCTCTGTCTTACTCTGTCTGCTCTCCTCCTCCTGGAGGCCTTCAGTCTCTTATTCTGCATTTCTCTCCTCCCACTGATTTTTTTCATTCCCTTCCTCTTTCATCCACTCAAACTTTTCCTTTGAAAAGGAATAAAAACCATACTGACCAAAAAACAAACAAATCTATTCTCTTCAATTACTCAGAAAAAAGAGAGCATGCAAGTCAAAGCCATTTTGAAGATAATTTAAGGAGTTGCTGATTCTTACCTTGTGGATTAAGTTGGAACTGTGTTTCTTGAGTCATGGCAACTGTTGATAGACAATAGCACTGTTAATCTTTTCTCAGCAGTGGAAATGCTGGGAAATCAAGAACAGACAAGAATATATAATCAGAGAACAACATATCACCTAAGTGCTGTTGTTGTTTAGATGATGAAATGTATTAAATATTACTCAATGACAAAGTATTGCAACCAGAGCTCTGCTTATAATCTTACAGGTAGGTTTTTATCCAAATTGCAAGCTGTATTCCATGTAACAATTTAAAACTCAAGCCACTTCAATCAAACCACATATACACAAAAATATAAAACTAGACAGGTGTAGGATTAAAGTTTTGTATTGGTTTATTCATAGTTAAATAAACAGACACAAAATTCATGATCTTTTCATATACTGCCCCCTATTGGAGATATGAAATGTAAGCAGTCTCATGTAATTTTGCAATACACCACCCAAAGAAAGAGAGAGGCTGAAAGAATGAGAAAGACAATGATATTAAAAAATGTAAAGGGGTTGTTAAACTGTTTTTTTTTTTGGGGGGGGATCTTTTGGATCCTCTGGTTTGAACGATTTGCTCATGACTTGGACTGATTTGGTTCTTGCATCTATTCAACAAATTAAGCTATAATATAATATAAAGCATGTGTTTTATGACCCTATTAAAGTGCTTTTATGGTGCTTTTTTCATAGTGAAAGGTCCAGTCCCCTTGAATGGAAAACATTACATTTCTTTAAATTTATCCTTTTGTGATACTAAAAATAGTCATAGATGAGTAACTTATGTCATATATAGAGACAGAGCTGGGCGATAAAGCATAATGATTATATTAACAGTAACTATTAAAGAAATATATATATATATATTCAATTCTGGGCAAACTGTCCCTTTGATGCATATTTTTAGTTGCTGCAGCTTCAAGCAGGAGTTAATAGCTCATTGACACGCTGAGCTATAACTAACAACAAGCAAAACCATGTGTCCACCATGTAATGTCACTTCTTTTTGATTATGACAAAAATGAAGCATGTGAGAGACCCTGCAAAACAGGAGAAGCTTGCACTGTCACTGCAGACACAGCTATCTGAAACATGAGACCTGCTTTGGGTAAAGCACTGTCGGCAGAATTGCTTGGCAGTGAGAGGACGCGGACACATTGACACAACATTAATTTATGCATTTAGCAGATGCTTTTATCCAAAGCGACTTACAGTGTTACATGTTACAGCATTAAAGGCTTAGGTTATATCTGAGAATAACAACTAAGAAAATTAATGCAAAAAAAATAAATGACTGATGAAAAATAAAACAACAAAGTGATGAAGTTCTATATATATATATATATATATATATATATATATATATATATATATATATATATATATATATATATATATATAAATAGGCTGGAGAAAAACAAGTATGATCTGAAATAACTACTTGATAAACCATTAGTGCATCTAATATGCATATCATTTTCACAAAACATATCCTACTTTACAGACTACAAATGAACTTGATTATTAAATAACAAATGTCCATTCTGTTGACTTTGTCAGCACTTCAGCAAAACAACTAAAATGTAATCCTCAAACACAAACAAAGGTTGAAATACAATGAAAGAAAAGAAAGAGGGAAAAGCAATCTGGTTAGGTTTACTGGATATTGCATACTTTAAGGTAAAAATATGTATTTGTGCAATAATTGAAGTAATCTGCTCCTGGTACAGACCAGTATATCTTAGGCTCACTGGATTATATACTGATTTGAGACTGTGAGTACCACAGAGCCCAGAGCTTTAGCTAATACCACTCATTTTTCATTAAAGTAAACCCAACTAAAATAGAGAGGACAATATTAATACTTTCTATTTTGGTAGCAATAATTACTCTACCTTGCCTTGGGATATTTAAAATAATATTTCTTAATGATATTTACATACATTTAAATCCTCAAAAACGTCATGTCTGCCGCAATATTGTTAGACTGCCCAAAGAAACGACTTAATAATGCAAAATAACTTCCAAAAAGATATCCCGTCCGCACTAGTGCAGGTGAGTCCGTTGTTTACATACCAGAGCGAAGCGCAGCTTCCGACATCAATACGAACACTGCTCAGCTTTTCTTCTGCATTTACAACTGAACACTTTTGTTCATCTTGAAACAGTGCTCCCGTTTTGAATGCTTAGAGTAAACAGCCAGTCTTGGGGTAACTTTACCATGCTGCTCTGTGCTCTGAATATGCGTATGGAGGAGTTGCAGTTTACGTCATGACGCACTACGGCAGGTGTGCAGCAGAAGTCCATCAGCTTGAGTTCGGAATAATATTTAAATTTAAAATAAGCACATGTATTAGTTTATGGTATATATTTACATGTGGCAGCCTATGTATAAATATGAATTCGATTTTAAAATAGCATTTTTTATTTAACATAATAATAACTTATTATTCTACACAAAATTTAAGAATTTAGAAATCAGAAAAAGTGACATCAAACCATTAGTTAACTCTAATGATAAATGTCTTCAAGATTAAAGAGACACCTGCTAGTTGTTTTCTAAAGTACAAATCTCTGTGTATAAGATTAGAACAGGGTTATTCAAATCTTGCCCTGGAGGGTCAGTGCACTGCAGTGTTTAGCTCCAACCCTGATCAAACCCACCTACCTGTGATTTTCTAATGATCCCAAAGACATTGATTAACAGGCTCATTTTACTCTAGTGAATGAGAGTGGGTTTGTTTAGAAAGACTTTTACTGTACAGACATACCTTAATCTCTACAAAATCTAAAGAAAGGTTATTGATCATTTCCAAGATTATTGTGCAGGATAGTTTGTTTTAAACACACATTAACCTTCTGTGGGAAGACACTGCACATTGTAGCCTATGGGTTGTTTTATATAACAACCCAGGCATGGACTTTTGGTGACTTTTTAGACTTTTCAAATATGTTAGTGAATTTATCTGAGACTACACATGACACAGTTTTAAGTCTGGATGAGATATCAAATGTTTGGAGGTTTGATCATAGATACACCTTATCCTTTAAAAATGACTGATATTGACAGAATGATCAAATTCAGCACTCTGATTACTCTCACACAAATTAGGGAAATGCGATAATATTTTGTAATTATTCAAATCGGACAAATTTTCAAATTGTCGTAAATAAAATGTTGTGTTTCAAATCGGAATAAGAATTCATTACAAAACAAGGCATAACTTTATATACAGTATTGTTCAAAATAATAGCAGTACAATGTGACTAACCAGAATACTCAAGGTTTTTCGTATATTTTTTTATTGCTACGTGGCAAACAAGTTACCAGTAGGTTCAGTAGATTCTCAGAAAACAAATGAGACCCAGCATTCATGATATGCACGCTCTTAAGGCTGTGCAATTGGGCAATTAGTTGAATTAGTTGAAAGGGGTGTGTTAAAAAAAATAGCAGTGTGGCATTCAATCACTGAGGTCATCAATTTTGTGAAGAAACAGGTGTGAATCAGGTGGCCCCTATTTAAGGATGAAGCCAACACTTGTTGAACATGCATTTGAAAGCTGAGGAAAATGGGTCGTTCAAGACATTGTTCAGAAGAACAGCGTACTTTGATTAAAAAGTTGATTAGAGAGGGGAAAACCTATAAAGAGGTGCAAAAAATGATAGGCTGTTCAGCTAAAATGATCTCCAATGCCTTAAAATGGAGAGCAAAACCAGAGAGACGTGGAAGAAAACGGAAGACAACCATCAAAATGGATAGAAGAATAACCAGAATGGCAAAGGCTCAGCCAATGATCACCTCCAGGATGATCAAAGACAGTCTGGAGTTACCTGTAAGTACTGTGACAGTTAGAAGACGTCTGTGTGAAGCTAATCTATTTTCAAGAATCCCCCGCAAAGTCCCTCTGTTAAAAAAAAGGCATGTGCAGAAGAGGTTACAATTTGCCAAAGAACACATCAACTGGCCTAAAGAGAAATGGAGGAACATTTTGTGGACTGATGAGAGTAAAATTGTTCTTTTTGGGTCCAAGGGCCACAGGCAGTTTGTGAGACGACCCCCAAACTCTGAATTCAAGCCACAGTACACAGTGAAGACAGTGAAGCATGGAGGTGCAAGCATCATGATATGGGCATGTTTCTCCTACTATGGTGTTGGGCCTATTTATCGCATACCAGGGATCATGGATCAGTTTGCATATGTTAAAATACTTGAAGAGGTCATGTTGCCCTATGCTGAAGAGGACATGCCCTTGAAATGGTTGTTTCAACAAGACAATGACCCAAAACACACTAGTAAACGGGCAAAGTCTTGGTTCCAAACCAACAAAATTAATGTTATGGAGTGGCCAGCCCAATCTCCAGACCTTAATCCAATTGAGAACTTGTGGGGTGATATCAAAAATGCTGTTTCTGAAGCAAAACCAAGAAATGTGAATGAATTGTGGAATGTTGTTAAAGAATCATGGAGTGGAATAACAGCTGAGAGGTGCCACAAGTTGGTTGACTCCATGCCACACAGATGTCAAGCAGTTTTAAAAAACTGTGGTCGTACAACTAAATATTAGTTTAGTGATTCACAGGATTGCTAAATCCCAGAAAAAAAAAATAGTTGTACAAAATAGTTTTGAGTTTGTACAGTCAAAGGTAGACACTGCTATTTTTTTGAACACACCCCTTTCAACTAATTGCCCAATTGCACAGCCTTAAGAGCGTGCATATCATGAATGCTGGGTCTTGTTTGTTTTCTGACAATCTACTGAACTTACTGGTAACTTGTTTGCCACGTAGCAATAAAAAATATACTAAAAACCTTGATTATTCTGGTTAGTCACATTGTACTGCTATTATTTTGAACAAAACTGTACGTCTTTTGTAGAGGACACCAGGACAATGTTAATGAAGGCAAGTTAATCAGGCATTTTGAGGAGACACAAGTTAAGAGGGAAAGAAATTATAGATCAATATTCCTATGAAAAATTAGATATTTTTATGAAAATGTTGGCAAGTTATTACTCCCATTATAACACCCCCCCCCCCCCATTATGGTTTGCACCAAGAACACACTAATATGCAAGTTAGATGCAATGTATAGATACATTAAATAAAAAAGGAATATTAAATTATGGAAATTTTACGCATACACTGCATAAAGTAAAATAGTGTATCAAATCATTTTTGTATCTTCCATAACAGTACAAAGGTTAAAAATAGCCTGAAACATTAAAACTATCTGTTATATCAAACAGTAACCAAACATTTCTTTAGAAATAGTCACACAACATACACGATGTTTTCAAAAGAAGTCACAAAACCATTATGTCTTCATGTATCATTTTATTAGGCAGTTGTATTTACAAATAATCTTTTCAACTAAATTATTGGTAATTATCTGTAAATGTACATTGGCAAGCCTCGAGGTGCATCTCTGCCAAATAATCAACATAAATTTAGTTAAGAGAAGAACATAAACATTTTCTAAACTTGTTTTCGATGGCTGAATAAGCAACCTGTGGAGACACTGAAATGATTCCTTAGTGACAAAAGAGTAGTTAACATTTGAATTAGAGAACTACTCAGGGAAATAAACTATGAGGGGGAAAAAGAAAAAAAAGGGTAATGGGGACAGAGCAAAACTACATTTCTCTGGATTTGTCTTGAACTGACTTGCAAAGCATAGATTGTCAAGTTTTAGCTCTGAAATTAGGGTGCAGATTAGGGTGCAGTTTAGAACAAAATCAACATCATCCTTTTTAGGAAACTAAACCTTAACATGTAACAAAGACTAAAGAATTCCAAAAGGTCAAATCAGAATTACTGGCCTTAAATCTCCATTTCTTTTTGAGAATTTGAAACTACTGCATTTATCAGGACTAATAAAGTTATTTCTTTTATGCCGTTAAAATGTGAGTTAAGACATTAAGGATTTAAAATGTAAATAAGCTATGCCATACAAACCATAGAATGCATTTATTAATTTAAAACTGTTTATTTGAGCTTTTTAGCATTGAATTTGGGATTTAATTTGAACATAGCTGGAGCTCTGGACAGGCAAATGAACAAGAGCAACCTATTAAAAACCCATATTGTTTTCATTTTCACCTGTGAAGCATAAATTGAAAAACTGATCTGAAGAAGAGGATCACTTCTGTCAGTAAGCTCCTACATAAAATAATTTAATTGTGGTTCTTTTCTATGTGGATGTATGTAGGATTTCATTTACTACACAGTCTCATACAAAGGCACATTAAGTCACATGCAAGTAGGAAGCTCTCTCCTATCTTCAGATCTTGTGATTATGACATTGGCTTTGCAAACACAGGAATTAGACATGACTAGATGATTTGCTCAGGAGATCTATCAGTGTGCACAAACTAAATTCAGATTTAATACTGGGCCTGTCTGACTACAGAAACTTAATTTGTAAAAGTGGAGGGAATACAGAAACATTTGATTTCTTGCTTTACCAAGCAACAACTGTTTTGTAAAATAACTAAATTAATAGTAAAAAATAAAAGTTTTTGATAAAGCAGTGTATGGAATAAAACAATTTACAGCAATATAATCCAATATTTAAAAAAAAAAAAACATCAGTCCAATATCACAATTTTAATACAATCTACAACCTCATTTAAAGCACTGATAAATATAAATCCAAATGTATATTTAAATTCTTTATACGCAAATGTATGTAAAATGTGAGCAAATAGAAAATAAAAATGGTAAAGTGTGACAAATAAACAAAAATCTATGAAACAGAGGCAAAGACATCGCACTCCCTCAGGATAAACGGGTTTCATATTGGTCTCTTCCTTAAGAAAGGCTGACGTATCAAGTTGTCCCTTTGTGTTAAAGTGCCCACCATGTTAAATTGGCCCTGCTTTTTAAGATGGCTCCTCCTCTTGCCAGTAGGCCGCTTCAATGGGATAACAATTTGGACACTGGTCCACAAAAACTTACAGGTAAAACTGTGCAAAAGCGCTTTCTATCTTACTTGTCGTCCCACATGCCTCATAAGGGCTTTCTTTATACATTTCTTGGTCCGTTAAGAATTGCAACAGCATTGTGTACAGTACAGCTAGCTCAGTGTATAACTCATTTAAATGCACCTCTACGCCTCACTCTCTGCAAGGAAATCCTTTCCATAAAACCCAGAAAAGAATTGTAAAGCCATCTCTAAAAGAGTTTAGACACCATTAAGTGGCTTCGCAATCATTCTGACATCTTAACTGTGGTACACACACACAAAAACCCTCCATCCTTTTCCTTCTTGTACCTTTTCTCATTCTTCTTAAATGGCTCATCCTGGTGACTGTAGTGCCACAGACCATTCAGCTTGTTCATGCGAGTGGGATGCATGGAGTCTTGAGTCCGTCTGCATGCTTATTGCTTTAAAGACAAGCTTTAAAATGAAAACAGAGATAGAAGGACTGCTGTGGATGATGACACAGATATCAGAGGACCAAGAGGTAGACAGTATTCTAGAAGAAAGAGAAAAGAAGCGAGTGTGAGAGGGAAGACAGAGGAGAGAGAGAGAGAAGGCATCAGAGGAACCACAAGTTATCGTGCTAGCAGTTTGATGAGGTTGGCGCACATCTCAAAGAACTCTATGGTGTGACTTCCAGGGCGGGGGAGGATCTCTCCCCCTGTGGAATCCACTGAGGAGGTAAGAGAAGAAGCCAGAGAGCCTTCTGCCGCTTTCCCTCTGGATACTGGAGGCGTTGAGGGTGCCGACGCGTCACCCTTTGCTGCATCCTCACATTCGTTTTTCTCGTTCTTTAGGGTAGTCCGGTAGTTACCGACTGAGCCGGAGCGGTGAGGTGTGGCGGTCCCTGATTTTACTTCAATCATGTCATCTGAATGAAACAGAATATAAGACCTCAGAGAGTGAAGTACACAGAAACACGCTCTCAAGAACACTTCACAACAGGAATGAGAATCTTAGGGAACTAAATCCATTCAGGAATGATTACGGTTCCTTTTAAAACATTTGATTAAATATTTGAGATTTTAGCAGAAATTGTATAACAAAGGGTAACACTTTATTTTAAGGACCAATTCTAACTAGTAATCAAATGCTTTGCAGCATGCATATTACTAGCATGTTGACTGTTTATTAATAATTATTTAGCACATATTCATGCCTTATTCTGCACGACCACATTCTATATCCCTTAATCCAGCGGTTCTCATTTCCAGTCCTCTCAATCCCCTGCTCTGTACATTCTCTTTGTTAACACACATGATTCAGATGATCAGTTCATCAGAAATGAGCTCCGTGCATGAACTGTGTTCCCGACTGATATGATCCCTACACAGTGTTCCTTGCTCCCTGCTCTCTGTACAGGGGACATCTGTTGAAGTTTACCTCACTTCGGAACATTCATTCACAGATTTGTGCTGCGCAGCGTCTTTACACATGGACAACTGTAACATCATATACCTCCGTAAACAAATATTATTTAATTTCAAATCTTGCACACTTCAATGCACCTTGAATGGAACATATATGTACGCTTTGAACTGGAATCATGGCGAAATATCCTGTGAGCTCCACTTCGCAGGGCACTTACGTTCAAATAGAACAAACTACTTAAGTCAAAAGAGAAACATACAAAAAAAGGTCTTTAATTGAGAATCGCTGACTTAATCCTACCATATCTTAACAACTACCTTACTAAATATTAAAAATCAGCAAAAGAGTTTGGACATCCTGAAAACAATATATGCATTCAGTTCAACAGTCAAATTTCTTCAGTAACCACTCTGTGCATATATTTTTAAATTACTTATTGTAAATTAAGACATTAAAATAAAATCAATTTTACCATCTATGCTCCTGAAGTCTAGTAAATAGGTCCTGCTGTCCACCTGGTAGAGCTGGAGGCTCATCTTTGTGTGTATTCCAGTGACTGGGTTCTTCCTCCGCACTCGCAAATAATAAGGATTAACTACCTATCAAACCACAGAGAAAAAAAAAAAAACAGTCAGCAGAGTAAACAAGCCTTTTAACTAAAGGACTGTGCCGACTGAGACATTGCACTGTAACCTTGTTTTGAGGGGGTCTGGATAGCGTACTCCTGAACAGCAGTAAACACTTCTACTTGAGAGGATGTTATGAGATAAGATATAGAATGAAAACTATTATAAACAAAGACATGTGGGCCATTTCCGTCTAAAACTAATGACTCACTCAGTCAAGCATACTCAAACTTCAGCCAGATGAATTAAAACATTACAGAGACATATACATATACATATACACACAAAACTTCATTACTGGTAAGAATTGCTCACGGCCCCACAGCTGCACACTCGCTCGCCAGGCAAACTGAAAACACACACTGGTTTGGGCCTCTATGTTTACAGTCCATGCTCCGCCACTTTTGGATTAAACCAGGATGACTAATTAGTGACATTTACAATAACACATAAATATACATATAAACAACATCTACTCCACATAGGGCTGCATGATAATGACAAAAATCACAATTGTCGATTATTCCCTTGAAATTGTGATTATTAATTACGAATATCACAATTTACTTTAAATATGGTTGAATAATGTTATACTAAAACTAAAACAATGGAAAAACCCTTAAGATAACATGTACAAAGAAAAAAACATATCTTAAACATGCACGATAACATAAGTGGACTTTGAACAATTAATAGCCACTTTGAATGATTACGTAATTGTGGTATCCATAATTGTAATCGCGATTAGAAATTTGATTAATTGTGCAGCCCTAACTCCACATATACATATCTTTACATTATAAAAAAATGAACATGTATTAAAATAACATCACAACATTTCACAATTCCCCTTTAAGACACACAATGGACTCGTCAGCTTCCAGTTTCTTCGCACCAGTGCACCACAACACTATTGCCGCGTTTCCACCGAAATTACCCGGAACATTTTTACCAGGAACTTTTTTCCCAGGTACCTTTTTCCCCCCAGACCTGTTGCTTTCTGCGTTTCCACCGCGGTGTAAAGTACCGGGTAGATTAGGCAAATGACTGGTGACGTAGGTCTGCGCGCGTTTCTCAATACAAAGTACCTCTGATTTAAAAAAAAAAAAAAAAAAAAAGTACGCTGATTTTGGACGTGCATCCTCTGTAATCAGTTCAGACTTTGTGCATTCGACTGGGGAGTGTGATGTCTGCAACTACGCAAGTCCGGTAAATCTATAAACAGCAGCGTAACTATATACTATATATATATATATATGATACTTGATAACTTCAGTCAGCTCGTCTTGGCTACTGCAATTTTCCCTACTGTATATTTACAATAAAACGAAATATGATATCAAATACCACTGCCTCCTTTGTTTTCATTTAAGCATAATAACAACTGCAGAAATGTACTTAGGTCAGGGAAATGTGTATATGCAGCCATTACAATGAAAGAAATATTATATAGACTTGCCTTTTTTATTTTCATTTTAACATATAGATAAATTGAATACAGACCAAAGAAAACCTGTTAGATTTACCCCGCAGCTGAATTATATTTTATGTTTAACCACTAAAGACACATCAGAGCCAGCGGCGCATATCAGAAGATCTATTCGAGATGAGGCTGCTTCTCGGCGGATACATGAGGACTGAGCTCCCGCTGATTGAGTGGAGCTCACCGTCTACGAGATCGGCGAAACACATTTTTAAATAGGCGCTGTCTTTATAAATAAACCATAGATTTGAGTTTTAAACAACTACATTCTCGCCTGAAATACTTTTAAAATTACATTTCATGACACAATAACAGTAATATTTGAAAATTATCCGAATAAATGGTGGTTGAACTCAACCAATGCTGCGTGAACTCGGATCGCTTTGGCTACTGCAATTTTCCCCTCAGTATATTTACAATAAAACGAAATAGGATATAAAATACTACTGCCTCCTTTCATTTTCATTTAAACATAATAACAGCTGCAGAAATGTACTTAGTTCAGGGATAAGTGTAACGTTATATACAGCCATTACAATGAAAGAAATATTATATAGACTTGCCTTTTTATTTTCATTTTTACATATAGATAAATTGAATACAGACCAAAGAAAACCTGTTAGATTTACCCCGCAGCTGAATTATATGTTATGTTTTAACCACTAAAGACACATCAGAGCCAGCGGCGCATATCAGAAGGTCTATCCCAGGAGAGGCTGCTCTCTGCGGATACATGAGGACTGAGCTCCCGCTGATCGAGTGGAGCTCATCGTCTACGAGATCGGCGAAACACATTTTTAAATAGGCGCTGTCTTTATAAATAAACAACAGATTTGAGTTTCAAACAACTACATTCTCGCCTGAAATACTTTTAAAATTACATTTCATGACACAATAACAGTAATATTTTGAAAATGTTGATCCGAATAAATGGTGGTTGAACTCAACCAATGCATGTTTAGCGCCAAAGTCCCGCCCCCGAAAGTTCCGGAACTTTAAAAAAGTACCACCTCGCCAGCAGGGACTTTCTGGGGGGCATTTTTTTACCCGGAACTTTTATTTAGTTCCTGGTTCCTGCGGTGGAAACACACCAAGTACCGGACCAAGTCCCTAGTTCCTGGGTAAAGTTCCTGCGGTGGAAACGCGGCTTATATAGCCAGGCCACTGGCTGCTGCTCAGGTTTGCCCGGCCAATGGAGGCTTTATAAAAATTGACACGTTTCAGAAAGGCGAGGCATAGATATAACAAACACATTGCATTACACCAAATAGACAAAATAATATTATTTTTAGCAACGTCATATGACTCCTTTAAGAACCAAATCAGCATATCAGAATGAATTCTGAAAGATCATGAAAACGTAAAGGGCTGCTGAAACATTGATTTTTAATCGTAATATTTTACAGTTTTACTGCTTTTTTGCTCAAACAAATGCGGCTTTGTGAACATAAGAGACTTCTTTCAAAAACACAATATAAAAAATCTTACTGACCCAAAATATTTGAATGGAAGTGTACCACTAAACACAAATTCTGTCCTTAATACATTTGAGGTTCTGTTTAGCTCCAAGGTGTTTTAATAATGACTAAGATTTCTGTTAACCTTTTATTTGGCCTGTATGTGTGCGTGCATGAGAGAAAGAGAGAGTGGTCAAGTCATTATATATATATATATATATATATATATATATATATATATATATATATATATATATATATATATATATATATATATATATATTTATATATATATATATATATAATCTACCAATAGGCCACAAAACATATGAGGCAGAGATGGAATTTACCCTAAGATCATGTACCTCAGGAGGATTAGCAGAAGATACCAACTCATGCATACCAGGAAACATAGTGTGAAGTGTGACATGTGCTTACCTTCCACTCATAGTCCAACTGCTTCATAGCACGACAGACCTCACTCATGATATCATTCGGTCTGCTCTGGCTACGGATTCCTAAGTGCCACTTGGCCCGCCGGACACCGAGATGCTTGGACTTTTGGGGGTTAAGCTCATCCAGCGTGTGTCGAGAACGTGGCTGAGACTCAGTCACCAGGAATGGCACTCTCTCAGGGTGAATCTTTGTAGTGTGGTGCGCAGGCAGGTCATCTAGGAAACTGTCCGGGGGGCTAGAGGCCAAATAGAAATCTTTGGCCTCACTCATAATGCGGCGGTTGTCTATGATCAAGTGATAGGCCACAGCAAGAGGATCCTGGTGATTGCGACTGCAAAGAAAGGGAGGACAAAAACAGGACAGATGAGAGTTTATAGTTGTTTGGTAGCATTTATTTTGACTGCATTGACCCTAAAAGAGCTTATGTGTGACCCAGGACCACAAAACCAGTCTTAAGTTGCTGGGGTATATTTGTGGAAATAACCAAAAATACATTGAACGGGTCAAAATTATAGATTTTTCTTTTATGCCAAAAATCTTTACGATATTAACTCTTGACTCGAGAATGGGTCAATCGTTCATTCATTATCTGGCTCGGCTCGGTGTTCATATTCAGTTCTCTCTTCACAGCAGTTCAGTCAGTATACTGTTTGAGTACATGAATTACTACTGAATATCCAGACTGCTTTGTTTTGAACTCTCTCTCACAACAGACACGGAAGAGAAGACAATGCTGAATAAAGTCGTCGTTTTTGCTATTTTTGGAGCAAAATGTATTTTCGATGCTTAAAAAAATTCTAACTGACCCTCTGATGTCACATGGACTACTGATGATGTTTTTCTTACCTTTCTGGACATGGACAGTATACCGTACACACAGCTTCAATGGAGGGACTGAGAGCTCTCGGAACAAATCTAAAATATCTTAAACTGTGTTCCGAAGATAAAAGGAGGCCTTACATGTTTGAAACAACATGAGGGTGAGTCATTAAGGACATAATTTTCGGGTGAACTATCCCTTTAAAAGCGATTTACTAAATATTCAGATTTGTTGCACCTTCAGATTCCAGATTTTCAAATAATTGTATCTTGGCCAAATATTGTCCTATCATAAACCAAAAGATCAATGGAAAGCTTATTTATTTATCACAATTTAAAAAATTTCGTCACATATGCCAGTACGGCCCAGGTAGAAAAAAAAAGAAAAAAAAAAAGATTGAATTAAATAAGTCTAATTAGCAGAGAGACTTCTTTTATAGCAAAGGAAAATGAACATTTTAACCGTAATATACCCAAATGCACCAGAACCGCGATACTGACAAAAATTATGTATTTTTGGGATTTTGCCATTAATGACAATGAGATTTACAATGGTTTTTTTTTTCATACCAACTATGAACTTACAATGAAGTACATTTGTATTTTTTATTAAATAACGTTATGTATGTATATATATATATATATATATATATATATATATATATATATATATATATATATATATATATATATATATATACACACACACACACACACACACACACACACACACACACACACACACACACACACACACACACACACACACACAGTACAAAAAGTTTGGACACCTTCTCATTCTAAGAGTTTTCTTTATTTTCATGACTATGAAAATTGTAGAATCACACTGAAGGCATCAAGGGCTATTTGAACAAGAAGGAGAGTGGTGGGGTGCTGCGCCAGATGACCTGGCCTCCACAGTCACCGGACCTGAACCCAATCGAGATGGTTTAGGGGTGAGCTGGACCACAGACAGAAGGCAAAAGGGCCAACATGTGCTAAGCATCTCTCGGGAACTCCTTCAAGACTGTTGTAAGACCATTTCAGGTGACTACCTCTTGAAGCTCATCAAGAGAATGCCAAGAGTGTGC
>NC_068398.1:53190171-53261254 GCF_023724105.1 Carassius gibelio
TATGTTATTCTGCCAGTCTCGCTTTCAAATAGTCTTGCGCACATAAACGGGTCACAAACACCTGCATTTAGCTCGCGTTGTGTTATAATGGGTGTATTGTGTGCATTTATGGCAATAATTTATTTTAAAAAGCTCTTAAACAAGAATAAATTCGTTTGTTTTGAACTTGTGACACTGTGCGCGCTGATCGGAGGCAGTGATTTCAGAAAGGCAGCTGAAAATATTTCATTTTCACACAAACAGTTCAAAAACATCTTAATTTAGCTCTTGGTGTGTTCTAATTGGTGAATTGTGTGATATCGCTGCAATACTTTATTTTTAATAGCTATAAAACAAGAATAAACTCGTTTTTTCTGAGCTCATCATTCCACATTTCCAGCCCTGACCTGATAATAATCATATATGTTGGTTTAGCTTGTCAGTTTGAATTAAATCCAAGTATTTATTTGTATTTTAACCGATTTAAAAGTGAAACCAAAAGACAGTCTCCTCCCTTTTTTAGTCCGGTAACTGAACCTGTAGGGGCGCATTTTCTCTCAGACAATGGAAGTCTAAGCACACACACTCAAACAGATGGACAGAGTGATATGAGATGTCTGACAGTTTTTTAATTTTCTGTTATCCATACAGTGTTGTAAAGTCATGAAACTATGCATATTTACTCAGAATAACTTTTTTTCTGTATGAAAAAAGGTTTTGAAGTGTTTGGAATTTAAAAATGCAGGAAAATTAATAATTCCATCTTTATTGTCATTTAAAAAAATCACCACGACAAAACCATCCAAGCTATCCAAAACCCATTCACAATTTAAGTTCCTCAATGTTTTTTCAACAAGTAGGCCAAGTTTGGTGTGTATAGTGTTACTCTCCTCTGAGCAGTATGCATTAATTCACAGCTAAATGTAAAAAACAATCCACATTCAAATCAAAATAGCCGACTTCCTGTTGGTCGTAGCTGATGACTGTGAATTAGAAAGTTGTCCGTCTTGATAAGAACAATTTATGTACCGAGTTTGGTGTCTGTAGCTAAAACTAACCCCCTCACGTTTGACAAAAGGTGGCGCTATAGAGTGCCTCTTCCACGCCCTCTTATGAACGTTTGCCAGTGTCTAGCTGTCACTAATACTGATATGTGTTCTGAGTTTGATGAAATTCTAAGCATGTTATATGCCTCAAAATCACCTGAGAAGTATTCCAGTTTGACATGTTGCCACGGCAACAATATTTTTAGATATCAATATCCCCCCAGCAGATTTATATCGACTGTGTTTTAACATTATTCTGATGAAGTTTGAAGCACATCGAGTAAAAATAAGATGCTGAATTCAAAGCATTTTGAAAATGACACACTTCCTGCTGCCAGTTGGTGGCGCTATAACTTTGACTCCTAATAGTCACATATATGCGATCAACATCATACAATGAATAATCTGATGAAGTTTGATTACAATTAGGAAATGTATGTTGATGGTATTAGACACTTCCTGTTTCTCAATTCCCGCCATATATTCAACGCCTCGCTACGAGCAAACCGTTCGAGATATCAAAAATCCCCTGGCAATTTTTCATCCCCAATGTCTTGAGATCATGTTGACCGAGTTTGGTGTCAATCGGCAAAAAACCCTATGACAAGTATTTCAAATTCCAGAGCATGCGCTTTTTACATAACTCTAAATAGCTGACTTCCTGTTGGGCGGAGCCTATGACATGCAATACGAAAGTTGTTCAGCACGATGAGATCTATATGTGTACTGAGTTTGATATTAATATGTGCAAGTATGTGTGAGCTATGCATCAACATTTCTGACTGTGATCCAGGGGGCGCCGTAGAGCCCCTGTGTCACGCCCGGGTCCCAGCCTCTGCAGGCTCCTAAAGGCCACAGATTCCAAAGTGTGCGCAAATTTTCAAGAGTTTTTGAGTATGTTAAGGACCCCAAAAGCCCCCACAACTTTGACGAAAAATATGAATACTAAACCCTAAATATCCAACTTCCTGTTGGGCGGAGCCTATGACATGCAGTACGAAAGTTGTTTGGTTTGATGAGATCTACATGTGTACCGAGTTTCGTGCATCTACGTGCAAGTATGTATGATATATGGCCCTCAGTATTCCAGGGGGCGCTGTAGAGCCCCTGTGCCACGCCCGTGTATCAGTCTCTGCCCGGCCCTAATGGCCGCAGGTTCCAATGTGTGTGCCAATTTTCAAGACTTTTTAAGCATGTTAAGGGCCCCAAAAGCCCCCGAAACCTTGAAGAAAAATAATAATAATAATAACAAATAATCCTAAGGAAAACAATAGGGCTCTCGCCCTCCAGGCTTGAGCCCTAATAAAAAACAAAGCAGATACAAGAGGGTCCTCGCACCTCGGTGCTCGGGCCCTAATAAAAAACAAAGCAGATACAAGAGGGTCCTCGCACCTCGGTGCTCGGGCCCTAATAACAAGAAAACAATAAAAAAAATCTAACGAACTATATATATATCTAACACTAATTTGCTTTATTCTTTTTCTAAAGAATAGAATTAGAATAGTGAGTGTTAAAGTTAGAGGATCAAATAAAGATGGAAGAGATGGGTTTTAAGCTGATTCTTGAAGACGACTGAGGACTCAGCTGCCCGGATTGAGGGTGTACTCACACTAGCCAGTTTGAACCGTGCCCGAGTGCGTTTGACCACCAAAGCGCGGTTCGTTTGACTAGTGTGAGTGCTCCGAATCGTGCCCGGGCGCGGCTCGATTGGCCGGCCCTGGCCCGCTTGGAAGAGGTGGGCCAGGGCACGGTTCAGTTGGACTCGGGCGCGGTTCGCATGCAGTGTGAGCGCTAACCGTGCCGGGGCACGGAAAAGGACGCTTTGCATCACGGTTTTGCAACGCTCCAAAACCAACATGGCAGGGAAAGGGTCGCTTTGGTCTATGACAGAGGTGCAAAACGCATAAACAAACTAAAAACTGCAAAGTCCTTGCTACACTTCAGCTGGTATCTTGCAAACCATCCTCATAAGAGCAGCACGATTACGTGAAAATGTTCGCGCCACTAAGGCGACACATCTGTTTAACAACAGGCTGTGGACCAAACAACACAAAATTATCCACAAAGAAAACAGAGCGATGCACTCCATTGTGTTCATAGAGCGCCGCTCTTCCTGTTTATCCCGAAACCGTCGCACCATAATGACGTAAGCGTGCTCCGGCACGAATGCTGAAACCCTATATGTGAGTGCAGGCCAGAGGGGGAGTGGGGAGGGGGGACAATCGTACTCGGGCCCGGTTCATGGCAACCGTGCCTAGTGTGAGTACACCCTGAGTTGGGGAGGTCATTCCACCAGAAGGGAACATTTAATTTATAAGTCTGTTAAAGTGACTTTTTTTAAGGAAACTTTAAGATGATAAATGCCTTATATTCAGGTGTCTGTTGTTTTAAGGAAGCAAGAGACACCTTCTACTGACCATCCTGTAAAATTTCACCATTTAATTTCCTTATGTAATAAACCAAGATGGAATTACCTTGCAAACTTGACATAACTTAATACATCTGTGGAAAATAATTAAACATTTTTACATTAGTACTTAAAATACATAATGAGAATTAATCGGGCCCATACTTTGAACAGTGTATGTAGTTAGCTGGCCTGCTATCATCTGCAATCTTAGGTACGTTTGGTCCCTCAGACGGAATTTAGATAACAAAACCAATTCAACGGCGGCACCATTGTTGCCATGCAACATAAGGTGAATATCAGATACATTTGTAACGGATTAATTGTAGTCTGAATAAAGGAAATGCCTTTATATGTGTGTGTAATGTGTATTTGGAAGCATGGAGGTGGTCCCTTGGTCAGCTAGGCCAGGGTGTCTGGCCCGGAGGGTCATTGACATATCTTTGAAATGTGTTTGTAGTCCAATGGAGAGGAGCAGAGAGTTGCTGTTTAACATCATCTTGATAGTGGGGTTCGGGAAACCCTGGACAATTTAGCACCCATATAATTGTATAACGTGTGGCCATGTCTACGATTTATATGCAAATGTCAAAGGCTAAAAGGAATTTCTTAAGACATAAAGCCCAAACGATCGTACATTTTGATCGTAAAATTTGCGTCTAGTTTGTCGCTTGAACATTTTAAATGCATTTGCGCGTCTAGAGCAAAATAGACGCATTTTAAAATCAAGTGTTTGAAGCTAAATTAATGCACGTCCAAGGCGAAATCCACTTCTTGTGGGAGGGGCAAGTACTAGGTGATTGTCTGTTTGCAAGATGGCTGATGCTGATCGAGTATTCATCAAGACGATATTCATATACGATAAAAGTGTACGTAACTCAAAAGTGAAATGTTTATTTCCAATTTATCAGGTTGTCCAATCTCCTCACCGATACTCTTCCAAGTGAGGTCCTTTTATTCCTGTCTCTATAGAAATATGAACTTGTGTCATAGCTCCGGGTGACTTCCTCCAGGTTGAATGAATGGCTGCATCCGAAAACTGAAAATGTTGCCTTCATGCAAAAATGCTGCCTGCAAAGTCATTGCCTGATACGGCAGTAAGTCAACTGCCTAAGTTTTCGGATGCAGCCAGTGACTCTGGGTGGGCCTGCCGCCACAGCAGCAAGCAGGCTCCTGATTGGTTAACGCAGTGCGAATTGAAGGCAAAGTTAAAAATGTTCAACTCGTAAATGCACAATAAGCACCATTCACGCCAGATGCTCAATTCGCGTTTACCGCACCGCGCTAAACGCCACATTCACGCCGCAAGACCTTCAGACTTAACGTTGAAATCATTCGCACCAGATGCTGCATTCACATTTGGTGTGAATGCAACATTAGTTTTTTCATTGGCTATAGTCTGTGCGGTGTGTTCCAGTGCAGCTTTATGGACATGAGGTCACAACACCATTGGTTTTCGTCGCCACTAGTTCTCTGAAATTGGTTTGTGTCTCAGCATTTAAATGTAACTCACCCACTGATTCAACAAAATGTATCAAATTCCTATTGATTTTAAGCACAGTACTACCATATTACTGACATGTTTTAAAGATAGATAGATAGATAGATAGATTGGTAGATAGATAGGTAGATAGATGGCAAATTACTGAATATATAGATTCAGGGAGTGAGGTAGGTAGGTTGCATATCTGGTATGGCCTCGAATCACTGCTAGCAGTTATATTTGTTTTTACTTTTGCTAAACTGTACACCGGCTTTTTAACATACTGTGCCATGGTACAAAAGCAATACCCACTCTCATGAAAGAAACTCATGATCAGGAAGAGATAAATAAACTTGCATCACTGTATCTAAACCAACAACATGTTTATTAGATCCTGTACCCACTAAATTACTGAAAGAGTTGTTACCTGTAGCAGAAGAACCACTTCCAAATATTATTAACTCGCCATTTAGGTCGCATCCCGAAATCATTCAAGCTGGTGGTTATTAAGCCTCTTAAGAAACCACAACTAGATCACAGCCACAACAGTCATTAATAAAAAAAGCACATGTGTGTCGCAGGGTCCGGGTTTTACACTGAATAAATTAAGTTGCCTACATTTACACAAAATTATTCCTTGGCATCCTCTCATACTAAACTGCATTTGTTTGTTTTTTGCGTGCTGGACGTATGCTATAAGATATTGTGTTCTAATGTTACCATTTAAGCTAACGTAGACTAACCATGTTCCATTTAGACAAGCTTAACCTGAGACTGCTCCTGGGTGGGGAGACAACTACAGCAGCGAAAATTTACATTTGTATTTAAATTATGCTTCATACCGTATTACTGTCTTTATGAAATTAATATCATGTTATTACAAATTGATAAATAAATTACCTTTTGTTGAATAAATGCTTTGAAATGGGAATATTTAGACGTCAATTCAGGGCAATGACCACTTGGTGCCACTCTTCATCTGAGACCGACAAAAGACGCTGTTTGTAAGTCATCCTGCTCTCAGTGATGATGTTTATATTCATTCAGGATCAAATAATTTTGCATTAACTTACATTAAATTTTACAATTTTGAGTTGTCATGCTGTAACAAATAACAAACTCAATTGTGTTATTTCATTGCCAAATTTTCTTTAAGTTATTTAACTTAACATTAAAGTTAACCTAAAGTTAAACACAGTGATAGGATATTCAGAGATTTAAAGGTCATGTTTTTTTGTGTTTTTTTTTAAGCTTTAATTGTGTTTACAGTGAGCAATATAACATGTGTTCATGTTTCACGTGTAAAAAAACTGTATTTTTCACACAATTCACTTATCTGTATACCGCTGTTTTCACTGTCATAAAAACGGGCTGATGTCTTCCTTGTTCTATGAAGCCTCTCCTTCAGAAATACGTAACGAGTTCTGATTGGGCCAGTGGTTCCTGTGTTGTGATTCGACAGCAGCTTACAGCACGCTGCCCTCCTGGAAACGCTATTGGGCTAGTTTTGGTGTAGTTTTGAGAAGCAAATGTGCACGTGGAGATGTACTTCTAATCACAGGAGTGTTTTTACAGACGAGATGCGCATGAAAAATCGCATTCGATTTTTTGCACAGGCCTAACACCCGATCTAGTTAACAAAGCTAACACAGCGTTGCCCTTTTGTGTAATAAGTTACAGAAACTGTTAAACGCACCAACTTAAATAATAAAATACACTTACCGGTTGTGGTCCATAAACAACGCCTTCTCCAGACAAAGAGGGAACTGCTCCATCTTTCAAGAATAATCTTTGTGTGAATCCGGCATTAAACTGATTGAGATTGAGGAAGCTGTCCTCAGTAAAATGAGCTGCACATAGTTTTATATGTGCATTATAATTTTCGGGAACCGAGTTAAACATAAATTGTAACCATTGATCTCTTAAGTACAGCTTCCCTGGGAAGACAAAACAAAGATGATTGGACTCCGAGATGAAAATAACAGCGTTTCGATGACATAGCGACAAACACAAACACAGCTCTTCCTCTTCTCCCTCAGAGCGCAAAAAGACCACGCTCCCTTTTTTGTGTATTCCTGTGGGTGGAGGTTAGTCAAAAAACTGCTCTAGTTACGTCATTAATGCAGGAAGTAGAGGGATGTAGTCCAAACTGGTCGTTTGATGTAGGTGAATTCTGTTAAATAAAATATCTCTCTTGGCATTGAATTTTGAGCTATAGAATTTTACAAATATTATTTATACTCTAACAACATTACACACTAACTAAAGTTTGAAACATGGGATCACGAAGGACGTGACCTTTTTAGTTATTTAATAAGTTCATACATCAAGTTAACAAATACACAACTTTGTGAATACAAACAATTTTATAAACAGTAATTTGAAGCAGGGCTCTGAAGGAACGAAAACAAAAAACAGAAACTAACGAAATGAACTGAAACAAAATCTAATTTTATAGTTCCGAAAATAATAGAAAATTTGAAATGGCCATTAACCGGTTAATAGTGTTATTTTATCATTCTATTTAAAGCTGCAGTAGGTAACTTTTGTAAAAATATATTTTTTACATATTTGTTAAACCTGTCATTATGTCCTTACAGTAGAATATGAGACCGATAATCTGTGAAAAAATCAAGCTCCTCTGGCTCCTCCCAGTGCTCCTATTGCCATTTGCAGGAATACCATCGCTCCTGTTAAGAAACAACCAATCAGAGCTGCGGTCCGTAACTTAGTTTGTGTTCAAAATGTAGACAAATGTATATAATAAGCGAGTACACCATGAATCCATTTTCCAAACAGTGTTTTTGGCTTGTCCTGAATCACTAGGGTGCACCTATAATAAGTGTTTATATTCGGACTATTTTAGATTGCTTCGGGGATACCGCGGCGGAGTAACCCAGTACCTTTGTGATTCTTCATAGACATAAACAGAGAGAAGTAGCTCCGGCTACGATGTTCTTCCACAAGATGCAAGCAGTTCTGTTTATTAACCGCTAGAGCGTCAAAAGTTACCTACCGCAGCTTTAATATTTAAAATTTGCTGTCAACCAATCACAAATTCCAGTAGTATGGCCTATGCAAATGTGATGCTGAAGCCAATGAGTGAAATGTCTGCTCAGCTGTCCACTCATCATAGTCAAGTCGCAATGCTCCACCCTTAAGAGTTTATCTAAGGATAGTGTGAGATGAATTCAACAGATCACATGCACCTGCAGCACTTCTGTGAATGGAGAAAACAGAAAAAACTAAAGGTTTACATAAAAAGGAATATAGGCATATACACTAAATATATTTCACTTAAATCATATTAAGTAAACAAAAAATTTTTTTTGTTAAAGTACGGTTAATTTTGACACACGTTCCAAAGTTTTCGGGAGTGAAAACGAAACAGAGTAGTTTTCTTTATTTTGCAAAAGCTTTACACTTTTAATTATTTAGCAAAAATAACTGTGCTGATATAGCCGATGTAAAGGATGATATTTCAAGTCGATTCAAGTACAAACACTATATAATAATTCTTTAGCATCCAGATACGTTGGGAACATGGAAACATTTGGATTCATGACAGTGGTAGGCATCAGCTTCACCTTAAATTAATTTGTTCCTGGATTGACGTTTTTATAGCCTAAACGTTAGAAGATTTGTTTAGAGAGAAACTAATAATGTTTGCAAACATTGTGCTTTAGTCTACAGCCATTTTAGCAATTTTTCACTCTCAGAACTCAATCTTACACAAGTGTTTTTTTTTTTTAACAATGCAGCAAACATTTTTAAATATCTTACAAATAATTGGATGTCTTTAAAGTGTTGATAGATTTTTTTATTTTATTTTGCAAAAATCTAAAGAGATGATGCTGTATTGACTGTGACTAAGGGCAGCTGGTAACATTACCAGATCTCTCTTTTTTCCTCTTTATTAGCAAAGAAATCACTGTACGTTATTTTTAGGCACATTTTAGGCAAAGAAAACTGTAAAAATAAAATAAAAAAAATAACGTTATTAACCGGTATTTCCTCCACCCAAACCAGTTTCGGAGCGGTAATAATATCAGAGGAATGCAGGAACGAACCATTAAAATGTAGATTCTACTCAAAGTAAACTATTTAATTTTAGTTCAACTAACTGTTTAACTAACCAAAAGTTAAACGAGGCAGTTGAGGAAGTAAAGGCAGGAGCCAGTTTAAGAAACAGCAGAAATATTTGGCATTCCCCACATCACCCTACAGGACTATATAAAGAAAAATATGTCCACAACCCCCATCCTAATTCGGCCCTGACACATTGGAGAGGAAGAGGCTCTCCTTTTCTTATATTCTGCATGGTGGACCATGGCTTCCCAGTGACAAGATCCCTTGTCAAAGTTCTGGCTGTTGAGATCATTAAAAAGAGTGGCTTAACCAAGACCACCACCTGGAGAATGGGGCAAGTGATGTTTTGGTGGTCCAGGTTAAAGGCCCTCCATCCAGAATTGGCCTCAAGGACGGTAAATTCCCTGGACAGAGCCATAGTCCATGTTGCTACACAGGAGGCCATTGAGGCATTCTTCAAATTGTACGAGGCCCTTAATGTGAAGCACAACTGGAGAACAAGCCACATCTCATTTATAATTGTGATGAGACTGGCTTTGACAAGACTCGGTCCAGAGAAGAAGGTCCTGTGACAGACTAGCAGCAGACAACAAGGGGGAAAAAGCAGTTTTCATCTCTCCTCAAACACGTCTACCCCACTGTCACTGTCACAGCCCAAAACATAAAGGATAATGTTTCACAAGACTGGCATTTTACCTCTGTCTAGGGCTACTGTGGACACAACACAGGTAATTTTGACGTTAATACAATGATAATTCATCCTCTAAGCTACTTCCATTTCTTTTAAAGTGTGTTAATGAGTTTTAAATGTTTTATTTTCTTAGGTGGTGAGAGTGCTCCCATCTGTAAATGGAAGTGACGCCATACGATCCAGCCCTGACACCACTCCGTCAGCCACACCATCCATCACGTAGGTGACAGGTCTGACACATCAGTCATCACTCAAACACCTTGCCCCACCTGCAACATTAATAAAGTGGCTCACAAAATATAATGTAATTCCAGAGAGTCTAGCCCTGGAGAAGGAGGAGAAGGTGAGGCGTCGCATTCCTTTGCCACCTCTTGTCATCACCAGCGACGAGTATTTCCACCTGATGGTAGAGAAAGAAATGGAGGAAAATAGAAGGAAGAAAAGAAGAAAAAGTGCAAGGAAGAGATGGCAAAAAACGAGGAAAGAAGACAAGCCCAGGAGGCCAAAAGGCAAAAGAAGCAGCCACTTCCTCCGACTGAAGATGGAGAACACTGTGCTCTCTGCTGTAGAGTGATCCCAGCTGGCTCAGGAAATGAGGCCATTGACAATGGGTCCTTTGTGACCTGTGCCATTTGTGGTTCCACCTGGAGTGGAGGAAGTTCAGGAAGTGACAGACACTGACTGGCTTTGACATAAATGTTGTCCGTCCACATAAAAACACATATTACACAAACACACACAATGTAAATAGTGCACACAGAAGATGAACATTAATTTCTAGTTATGGTATTTTTTAATCAGTTTAGTGTTAAATGTAAATAGTTTTAAACACACACCTGCATCCTGATCATTTATGTTTCTAAGTTTTCACATTGGTTAATCATTAAATATTTTGAATCAGTTCAAATTGTTTGCCCTTCTTTGTCTTCAGAAAGATATGGTAAAATAATTCACTAACATTTCACATGGTTCATGCTTAACCCACATGCCATAATCAATATGACGACACAATTAGGCCTAGCTCGCATGGCTTATTAAAGTAGCAAATAACTTATTTATAATTATAATATAATTATATAATTAAATTTTAAACGAAAAGTACTGACCTTTCTTATTCATTGAAATTATGTTTTCTGCGGTTAAAAATAAATAGCTCAAAGTTGTTCTGATAGATGTTTTCATCATGAAATCAAAGTATGCCCTCTGTATGGAATATCATTAGAGCCTGTACTGAACAGCGTTAACGCATATCATCTTCCATACATGTGCGGAGGAAGTATCTTTTCCCACTTTTCTCAAAAACTATTGGTCTAAAAGACATCAATCAAAGTGTGGACTGTATAAAAGGTATTTCCCCAGAGAATGATTCCAAACATGCTTGTCTGGCTTTCAACAATGGAGGAGTGGTCGCTGGCGTCCGGTGAAGGACGAAAAATGTACGGAACATGGTTAGTCTATATTACCTGGTGAGAGAAAATTGGTATCAAAAAGTCTAAAGAGGAAAATTGACAGCGAAAATAGCGCATACAAAGAAGAATGGAAAGACAACTATGTTTTCATCCTACATAGTTTTGTGAGTGCAAAGCCAGCGTGTCTTATCTGCAATGAAGTTGTTTGCAAAAATGATAATAATCTTTTGAATTTTTCAAGTTAAAAGCTCTCAGTCAAATCTCAAAATAAAATTACTGCAAAAACATTGTCATACTTTTATTTTGAAGGCAAATCACTAAGGACATAGTAATTGTGAGTAACTGTCAATGTCATCACAATAATAGCCTCTATAAAAATAAACTGACTAGTGGCAGGCTAGATATTATTGCTGACAGGTCAGTTTTGTTACGGCCCACTGCCATAGATCATGACACATTCATAGATTGATTGCAAAACTATACAGGTCTACAAGGGCAGGCTTTAAGACAGTTTAAATCCTATCTTTCCGATCACTATCACTTTGGCTTTGTTTACACTGCCAGTTAAAGGTGGGGTAAGCGATTATTCAAAACCGCTTTAGAAAACTGATTTGGGCAACCTGTAGCCAATCAGCAGTAAGGAGCATGTCTGCTGATGATTTGGTGGAAATCGCAGAGCGACAGAAAGATCAAGATGGCAGATAAAGAGGAAAACATCTTTGGAACAAAACAAAGCTGAAGGCAGAAGTAGGACCCGTGTAAATACTGGATCAGCTTGCTCGAGAGAACTCAAGGGGCAGAAGGCCTTGCGATTGGACACCGAGGTTGCTTTGTTTCTAATCGATAGGTGAGTAACACTGTGTCTGCACCACAACAGTTAAAGTCTTTATAGTACATTGGATGCGACAAAGTGACCATTAAAAATCATTTGAAATTTGTTTCAATGTCATGCAGCAGTTTTCTGTCGGGTATTTATTGTTTCGTGCCCCATCCAGTACAGACCTAAGATATATGTAGGTGTATATATTGTAGACAGTATATACACAGTATATACACTGATGAACTCCATATTTTGCATTGTTTCACAGAACTAATCATTGCCTTGGTTGCGTATTGGGTTTGTTTTGGTGATTTAAAAAAGTCAACATTGGCTACCTGAAATCGCTTGCCCCAGCTTTAAATGTGACCCAATTCATATATGACAGATCAGATCTGTTCTAAGACAGTATGAACAGAAAAAAAAAATGCATGCATTTGTATATTTTGAGATCGGTTTCAGGGCTCATTCATATGTGCAAATAAATCAAATGGGTGTGGCTCAGTAATTTTGTTTTCCGAGTCCAACAAATCAAAAATCATTTTGAAGGACTTTTATTGAAAAATGTATTTTATAGATTGCTCATTGTGACTCGTTTTGTCAGAACAGGTCACATTATTCTCATGAGGAAGTACACATGAAGGCGGTAAAAGACATTGTATGCGTAATGTTTCAGATGGTATGCCATGAAACAGATATGGGTCCCAACTGAAAGAACGTGCAAACGACGGCGGAAAAAAACAACAAAGACACATCTGATCCAGGCAACAAATTTGTGCATCAAGACCAGTAGTGTAAACAAGGTCTTTGTCAATTTTAACAGGGAATCATAAATTAAATATAGTTACGTAATGGAGTACCAAGTAATAGAGTTCCATAAGGATCTGTCTTAGGCCCTCTGCTATTTTCAATATACATGTTGTCCCTTGGTAATATTGTTAGAAAATAAGGGATTAGTTTCCACTGTTATGCTGATAATACTCAACTATATATCTCAATGAGACCAGATGAAACTTCTAACCAATAATGTTCTATTCAATTTGGATATGAAAGAGAGATTACTTATTGGACCAATAGAAAAAAAAACATTACACAGAATCACAGATTACAATTTGTATCTAGATGGTACTGGGTGTTATATTAGAAAGGTACTTTTCTTTTGAAAATCATATTTCTCATGTTACAAAAACAGCATTTTTCCATCTTAGTGAAGTGAGTGAGTGAAAGTGATATTCAGCCAAGTATGTTGACCCATACTCAGAATTTGTGCTCTGCATTTAACCCATCTGAAGTGCACACACACAGAGCAGTGAACACACACACACACACTGTGAACACATACTCGGAGCAGTGGGCAGCCATTTATGTTGCGGCGCCCGGGGAGCAGTTGGGGGTTCGATGCCTTGCTCAAGGGCACCTAAGTCGTGGTATTGAAGGTGGAGAGAGGCTCAAACTCACAACCTTTCGATTGCGAGTCTGAATCGCTAACCGTCAGGCCACGACTTCCCCCGATTAGAAACACTGCCAATATATTAAACATGTTATCTGTTTCTGATGCAGAAAAGCTACAGTAGTTCATGCATTCATGACCTCATGAGTGGACTATTGTATTGCACTTCTAGGTGTTTGTCCAGCATCTTCAATAAACAAGCTACAGGTAGTCCGAAATACCCCAAGTCTGGGCGATTTGGCAAAACAATGAAATATTTTTTCAGAACGTTTGACCTATTTTCTATTTTTAACTAGTCTACTTAAAAATTTAATAATAATTCCTTACATTTATATAGCACTTTTCTAAGCGCTTTACATTGTCAGGGGGTATCTCCTCATTCATCACCAGTGTGCAGCATCCACCTGGATGATGCAACGTCAGCCATATGGTGGCCAAAGGGCAAATTTAGCCAGGATGCCGAGGTCACACCTCTATTCTTTTTGAAAGACATCTTTGGATTTGTAATGGCCACAGAGAGTCAGGATCTCGGTTTAACGTCTCATCCGAAGGACGGTGCTTGTTGACAGTATAGTGTCCGCAATGTGTGTCTTTTTTTTATATATAAACAAGTGCATTTAGCTGTTGCACTCACATCTCTTATTGCTCCTCATGCATGAATGGGAATTCTGAAAATGCAGCATTTAGTTAAAAGACATTCACTCCAATCTTCTTTGCATGTTTTACCTATTCCACTGCCTATGTCGTATCTTTAACACAAAAGTGCATTCTGTGTGAACAGCCCCCAGCAATATATTTTACTATACTATACACAGTCCTACACTGTACGAGTCTCAGATGAGAGGTTAATCACGTGCGACGACATGCGCTTGGATTGTTCTTTTCTTTGTTATCATTGGCATATTGTCAAAGTGTCTAATTTTGATGCTTGGTAATACTTCTATTCAAAAATCAAGTTTCCTTGAGTTTTCAAAAAAGAAAATGGTGCAAAACATTACATTTGAATTAATCAATAAAATCAGGGGGAAAAAAATGGCCCAGCCCTAATTTACTCATTTTTTTCCAAACCCGTAAGATCTCCATTCATCTTCTGAACACAAATTAAGATATTTATGATGCATTCTGACAGCTCTCTGACCCTCCATAGATGGCAATGTAATTAACACGATCAACGTCCAGAAACCAGGCAAGGAGATCATTAAAATAACCGATGTATCATCAGGGGTTCAACCGTAATATTACAAGAATACTTTTAGTACGCAAAGAAAAAATTTATGAATTTATTCAACAATTTGTCTCCTCCGTAGGGATGGGAAATCGAAAATCAATTCCGACTCTAGAATCGGATACTTAAGGTCAGGTTTCAGATAGTTGTTGTCAAATTAACGTTTTGATTTCGCCTATCGATTCCTATGCATTTTTTTTTACCCCTTTATTTGTGAGGACCAGGCCTAGCTATCTGCCAGGACCTTACTCACTAAGTTTGGCTACATTTGGGATCAGATGTCAAAAAATCTAAGTATAATATCTGTGATGGCTAAATATGTTGCAAGAGAGGTGTCACCACCAACATGACAAAATGCTTTAATTTAATAGATTATTAATAACCGCAAACACCAATGTAATTCTATTGCTAAATTACAATGATTTGTCTATTTAATTCGCATTGCCATTTAACAAAATAGCTTCACAGTCTTTTCAACCACACAGTATAATTATTTCTGTGTTACAATCATTCAATTCACATAAGTATTAGTATAAAAGTTTACAGTTTAGATATAAACTCTGATGTGTACAGTGGCTATTACTATTCCCACAGATAACCACCTACACACTCAATGAGAGCAACCTGCACCAGACCTAGCATGTCATGATGCGAGACTTTCAATGAACGAAAATGGACAATTTGAATTCTAAATCACATGCAAAAAAAGCGGTTGGCGAATTGCAACCAATGGCTCAGTCCCCCACTCGCCCCACCCTTTAGAGAAGCTACGGTGGCAGACTCGACTAAGATGTCGTCGGTAAAGACAGCAGAGTGCAATGCGATTCCTTTACAAAGGTAAATTAAGGAATTATATTTACTTGATTATTCAATAAATCAATTTTATTGCGAATATTTATGTAACTGTTCATCACTGTGTCAGTGTTTTATTTGCAAAAACATCAAAATGATGAAATACAGTGTAGAGCAGTTGTCCGTTTAGGGCTACTGTAGAAACATGGTGGTGACTTCCATGTAAGGGGACTTTCATTTTGTGTCGTTTTATTGTTGTTTTTATCAGCAACCATTTAAATCAAAGTCAATTTCGCTCCGTTTAATGTAACTTATTTTGCCTTAAAATAAGACACGGAGAACATCAGACACAACTTCTGTTCTAGTCACTCATAGTAGAAAACAAAAATGTTCAACCCCCCAAAGACTAATGTTTTACAAATTTCCCATTTTCTTTAATTGCATCTATCGCAGTGATGTAATTTTAAGATGATTAAGCTCACATCTGTATGAATGAATATGCCTGATGAAGGTCATGTGACCAAAACGCTAACAATAAAATAAGTATTTGTAGTGTGTGGGATTTCTTTCTTAGTTTTGTCACTTATTTTTGGTCTTTTTTCCTATCCACATTACCTGCAGGTATGCCATGATGATTATTAATTGCAAAAAGTTTAGTGGCATATTTAAAGTGATGTCAATATTGTACAATATTTTTAAATTACACTTACTTAACATTGTCAACAACACACTTAACATTTACAGTTTCACTGAAGTGCCATACATGTTTGTGTGTGTGAAGTGCACTTTATAAATAAAATAAAATTGCATATTTGAATGCAAATTAAAGTTGCCTTACAGAATTAATATGGGTTTTTTTTTTTTGTTCTTGACACTATATTTGGTCATACAAGAAGGTAAAAAAGCCAGCCTGTCTGTTGACCAGAGCAGACTGACACAAAGACAAATCAGACTTCAGTCGCAATATCAAAAGCATTTTTATACAGTCTAAATTGTTCAATGTCTCCAAAATAACACACCATGTTCCCGCCATTCATCATCATCATCACAAACCACGAACGCGGTGTCTGTGCGTCAGATTCTTGAGAGCATTTGATTGTACAGATAGATTTAGCGACAGATTTTTCTATTTGTAAGCCTAGCAACAAATCAAGCAACTTTCGGACAAACCTTAGCAACTTTCCAAATGTCGCCATGACTGTTCTGCGAGCGCAAGGTCTCTCCCTCTGTGTGTGTCTGCTCCGGCCGAGTGACCGCTCTGCAGCTGACAGAGATGTGAATGAACTGCGCATGTGCACACGGTGGTACCACGGACCAATCACTTACCTGCTTCTCCTTTGTGTCAAACAAAACTAATTTGCATGTTTCTCTCTCATTTTTGTAAATTCTTCTCATGCACTTATAATACTAAAAAAACGTATACATATACATTTAAATACCATTTTGTTAAAGATATACAAAAAAAAAAAAAAAAAAATATTAACATAATACAAACCTATAAACGATAAAAAAAACACACACAGAATATTACACACATTTAAAATGTCACATGCTCAAATATAATCCCAGAAGTATAGAGAGAGTTATTTCCTGAATTCAAAGTCTGTCTGCAGCAGAGTCATTAATGAACTCAAATTAAGGCTACTATAATGTGGAGACACATGTCTCTGACATGTCTCTGTTCAGTGTGAGCACCAAAAGAGCCTAATACAAATGAGAAAACTTGCAGACCTTATACACAAATCTGCCACAAACTATATGGGCACCGCCATCTTGCCTGCCGCCATGATTGCGTGCCTACGTGATGGTGTGACACTTGCCGGTGTGATGAGAACAAGGGGGCAGGGTTTCATATTTTATTGAAGCACCCCTGGGTGCCGCCATTGGCTAGCGGACCCCCACCTGCTGTTAGCATTCCATTGACTCCCATTCATTGTGGCTTCACTTTGACAGCGAATAACTTTACATCTGAGGCGTTTAAAGACTCCATTTGTCCATTCATTATTTCTAAAGAAACACTAAAATGTATAAAAGGCTTCATTACCCTGTATCTTTCGTTATGGCCCCGTAGAAGCAGTTTTTGTAAAAAATAGGCTAATGATTGCGTCAGAAAGAGAATTGCTCGTGGGCAATCTTTTACTGTCTATGAGGCAATTGGGGGGACATGGACACATAAAGTCAAGGGAGATAATTAATCAGAATACTTACCAAAATTTGCTCCTGTTCACGCGCGCCTTCTCTGCAAGATTGGGTGGGTGATTCAGATTTCTCTTGGCACAGCGATTAGTAGACTTACAGGTTGCTCACGTGACATCTACGTCATTAAGCTCAGTTTGAGTCTGCGCAGTACGCTCGACTCCCAGGAAGTGTGTGCTTCTAATTGACTTCACTTGTCTCCATTGAATCCAGTGGAGTCGCTGTATCCATTTCTTTTACTGTCTATGGATGAGAAATCGAGTTCCCCCTCAGGCGGCAAGGAAGTCGACCGGAAGTTGAAGTCGGCCGGGTGCCGCCATCTTGTAGCAGAACTTCACTTGCGTTAGCATCCCATTGACCTCCCATTCATTTTGGCGTCACTTTGACAGCGAATAACTTTACATCTGAGGCGTTTAAAGACTCTATTTGTCCATTATTTATTTCTAAAGATACACAACAACGTATATAGGGCTCCATTACCTTCTATGTTACATTATGGCCCCGTATAAACAGTTTTTGTAAAAAGAGGCTAACGATTGCGTCATAACCACTCGGCTCTCTGTCACATTACCGTACAGACAGGAGGAGAAGCTCGCAGGCAATTAACTTAATATGGCGTACTGCTGTTATATTTTAAAATACTATACAAAATAATTAATCAGAATACTTACTCCTGCTCACTCACGCCAAAGAACTCCCCGCTCAAGCTCTCCGTCTCTGCAAGATTAACGATGGCAGTTTGCACGCACAGCTACTAGAAGATTTACATCTGTCAGACAGGTTGCTGACGTCATCAAGCTTAGTTTGAGTCTGCATCAGAAACGGAAGTGCTAAAAAATGCTAAAATGGGCTTCACTTGTCTCAATTGAGTTCCAGTGGGGTCGCTGTGTCCATTTCTTTTACTGTCTATGGTTCTCCCCGTGAAATCGGGTCCGCGTAGGAGCAAGGCGGTAGCTGTTTTAAATGCCTGATCAAAAGTTGTTATCACGATAGCTTGTTGTATGGCTCATCGGAGCTGCGGTAGCTTGTTGTTTCAAGCTTAAATAATTTAGTAAAAGCAACATACAGAATGTAATCAATAATTTTTTTTTTTAAATGTCATAAAACATTGTGATTAGTTTAAATTTTCGGTTACTAGAATGCCTCAGCACAGCTTTTGAATATTTTTTCCAGTTATAAAATAATTATAATAATAATAATAATAATAATAATAATTCAGTTGTGATGACTACAACCCATTTACACCAAAAATTCAAGAAGATTGTGGGATAACAGAAAGATAATTATTAATAAAACGAACCTACGTCCAATATATATATCTATATCTATTTATCTATCTATCTATCTATCTATCTATCTATATATATATATATATATATATATATATATATATATATATATATATATATATATATATATATATATATATTAGGGCTGTCAAATGATTAAAATTTTTAATCAAATTAATCAGAATTGTCAGTGGATTAATCTGGATTAATCACTATTTGCAATTACACCTGAATCCTAACAACTTTTTTTACTGAAATGATAAATAACAGGACACAGATACATAATTTTCATGTAATGATTCATCAATATGTGGTTCTTTTTTTCTGAATTTCAAAAGTTTAACATTTACTTAGATCAAATTTACCTGAGCACTATATCAAACCATGCCCTTTAACTACAGATAGTGTAAGAGTTTTAGGTGAACCAGTGGTTAAATATAGCCACATATCTATGAAATTATGCAAAGAGAAACTCGAAAGAATGAACTCAGAAACACAAACATGCGCCACAATCACATAAGCAGCACTCTGGGCACTCTTGTTTTTGGAAGGTGTTCATTTGCTCTGCCACAATACTTTAGGATCGATATTTTCTCGTTCTGAAGGCTTCAAGTGCCAGTAAAACCAAGTAAAAATGCATATGCTTTTCCAAACAGCTGTAATTTTCGCTGCATTGCATGTGAAACACAGGACGCTAAAACAAGAAGAAGCTCCAGCGTATCAACTACCAAAGTCGTCTCTGTTTATCGAGCTTGTCATGAATGTATTTGAGAGTAACTGTGGTAAAACCTGTGATTTATTTTTGTGATTGACTTTGGGACACAAGCAAAAGTCTAAATTTTCTCTCAGTTTAATGTCTTTGTTGTTTAAGCTTCTTCTGTGTTTTCGTCGCGGCACACACCGCTGTTTTTTACTATCTTGAGAATTCAGAGATCGACGAGACTTTCCTGACCTGAATAATTTGTCACACTGCACATGCGTGAAATTCGTAAAAAAATTGACGTAATTAACAACAAACTAATTAACGTCTTTAACGCGCTATTTTTGACAGCCCTAAAATATATATATATATATATATACACACACACACACACACACTTTGATGTTTATTTATTTTGACTTACTACCTAATTCATGTAATATATGACTATCTTTATTTTTTTACAATAATGTAATAAGTACTTATATATGATTTGCTTACAAGCAGTTAATTTATTGCAATTGCTAATTGTATATTATTTAAGAAACTATTGTTTTCAAAGAAAATCATACAGTAATTATCACACTATAAATTATGATGACAGAAATTACAATTTTAATTGACTAACTCATATAACACAGTACATAAAATAGTACAACAGTTACTATATCAGTAATAGTAAGTGAATAATGGTTGTTTGTGCACTGAAAGTAGTAGTCTCAACGTAACTCGAGAGCGTCTCGGGACAGAGCTTCTGTGGTAAAGAAAAATGTACAAATGTTTAGGAATTGTAATTGTAATATAATAATACAATATTTGTTTTCTCTCTTCCTTTGTAATATACAGTAATATACAGTATGCTGGAAGACTTTTTTGACATATATGTATGTCCTATTTTCTATTATTCTATAGTTAAAAGTAATATACGTAGACGCCTCATAGACTGACGCTGCCTATTTAACTAATCTAACTAATTTTCACAAACAGATGTTTCTTTCTTGGAATTTAATCTATAAACACAATTTCTCTCCAAACAGAAAATCTGGGTTTTTTTTGTTTTTTTTTGGTCAGACTTCTGTTCCTTTATTAAGGCTCATATCATGCCCAGCTTTCAACTGTGCTTTAAAAATGTTTTATTTCATTTTTTTTTTCTCCTATGACAAGTCTTACCATCAGGAATATTATTTAATTAATCTGCTTCTTTTGTTAGCTAAATTTAGTATTCATAAATGGTGGAAATAAGCCTCTATTTTTAATGAGTTTCAATCTGTAAACATTTTCACATCTTTGTTTAACTTTTACATTTGTCTCTGATTATGTATATGCATTTATGTATGTTTATTTGCTTTACTTTTTGTACCCCCTGACTGCAGGTGTAAATTCCTAAAACTCCTAAAAGTAAAAATAAATAAAGACTCTTTTCTCATGTTTATCTTTTATTTAACATAAAGAGAAAAAAAACATTGCAACACATCTGCACTTATAAACTTTACATATATGTATACAAACTTGACCCAAATTGTTAAGTTGGATGAATTAGCACTCCCCGAATTTTCTGCTTGGCACGGCTGCGTAACGACAAGTCTATGGTCATGACGCAACGGTGGAGGCAGGCGAAGGACTTCTGTAAAATATAAGCATAAAAATAAATAAAGACTGTCAAAACCCATCACTAAAAAAAAAAAAAAACCTGACTGATTACAAATCGAAACGAATCAGCTCTAACTTCTTTTGCAGCGGCTGTGTAAGATGTAGTTTAGAATATATAGGCCTAACAAAGACTAAATAAAATTAAAAAATCAGCACTTAAAAACTGTACATATGTTATGATACATATGCATAAGCTGCATGGGCTGCAATGGATAAGTCTGAAGACTTAGCGCTCCCTGATTTCAATGATAGGCCTACTTATCTTGGTATGGCTGATGGAGCGAGGCGATGATGGAGCTGGGCGAAGGACTTCTTTAAAACATAAAACAGCATGTCAAAAATCAGCATTTAACAACCGTTATAAGCTGGGCAACAACGGATAAGTGAAAAGATTAATCAATTTCAGAGTTTCCTGCTATACTTATCTTGGCAATGGAGCTGGGCGAAGGGTTTCTGTGAAACATAACTTTTTGGACTCCAACAGAAAATTCTTTATTTTTTCGATTAGGTCGTCCATATGTGCCGCCAATGCAGAATGGAAAATTTTGGGAGCCGACACCTTTCCAGTCTTTGATTGCCACCATTTGTTCCACGCTGATTTTTTTAAACCTTGCCGATTGACTTGGAAGATCTCCTGAAACACTGATTACTATTAGTACTGAAAACTATATAAATTTTTAATTGTTTAAATTTGTTATCATAAATATACCTGTATTTCGGAATCAGTAATAAGAGAAACAATTCCTCTTTTTTCCACCTCATTTGTCCTATATTTGGAAAATTACAGTTGGATACCATTTTACTTGCACTGCCTTTTGTTTTTAATTATGACACACTTTTGAGACATGCCATGTGCTGAACAGCAAATGTAGACAGTGATGAAGCATGATATCTGCGCAGACGCCACAGATCATTTGTCTGTTTTGAGTGAGGTCCATTCCTCCCTCACTTCCATTTCTGCCATCTAAATGAAAGAGAAAAAGAAATCTGTAATTTATATGTTTGATACACAAATCATAGCAAAAATTGATTTAACTTACTGTACAAACCAAAAACCCACAGTTGTTACAGTCTGTCTGCATCCACTTCTATGAGTACTCAACAGTCCAATTCTGCAAGTTCCATGTATGTCTGAATGCATTGCTTAAATAAATAAATAAATAAATAAATATATACACAGTACAGATCAAAAGTTTGGACACACCTTCTCATTCAAAGGGTCTTCTTTATTTTCATTCACCGGACCTGAACCCAATCGAGATGGTTTAGGGGTGAGCTGGACCGCAGACAACAAGTGCTAAGCATCTCTCGGGGAACTCCTTCAAGACTGTTGAAGACCATTTCAGGTGACTACCTCTTGAAGCTCATCAAGAGAATGCCAAGAGTGTGCAAAGCAGTAATCGAAGCAAAAGGTGGCTACTTTGAAGAACCTAGAATATGACATATTTTCAGTTGTTTCACACTTTTTTGTTATGTATATAATTCCATAGATAATTCCACATGTGTTAATTCATAGTTTTTATGCCTTAAGTGTGAATCTACAATTTTCATAGTAATGAAAATAAAGAAAACTCTTTGAATGAGAAGGTGTGTCCAAACATTATGTATATATATATATATATATATATATAGTACAGACCAAAAGATTGGAAACATTACTATTTTTCTGCTCATCAAGCCTGCATTTATTTGATCAAAAATACAGAAAAAAACAGTAATATTGTGAAATATTATTACAACTTAAAATAATAGTTTTCTATTTGAATATACTTAAAAATAATTTATTCCTGTGATGCAAAGCTGAATTTTCAGCATCATTACTCCAGCCTTCAGTGTCACATGTAACATCCAGTCTATCACATGATCATTTAGAAATCATTCTAATATTCTGATTTATTATGAGTGTTGGAAACAGTTCTGCTGTCTAATATATTTGATGAATAAAACGTTATTCAAAATAAAATAAAAGAATTCTAATAATATATTTTCTTTACGATCACTTTTTATCAATTTAACACATCCTTGCTGAATAAAATTAAAAGTATTGATTTTATTTAAAAAAAGAAAGAAAGAAAAACAATTACTGACCACAAATTTTTGACCAGTAGTGTATATTGTTATTACAAAATATTTATATTTTAAAAACATAGATTAAAAACATTTTTACTTTTTATTCATCAAAGTATCCTAAAACAGTATCACATGTTCTGACAAAATATTAAGCAGCAGAACTGTTTCCAACTTTGATAATGAATCATCATATTAGAATGATTTCTAGAGGATCATGTGATAATGATCCTAAAAATTCAGCTTTGCATCACAGAAATAATTGATCATTTAAAGTATAATACATTTTAAAACAATTATTTTAAATTGTAATAATATATCACATTTTTTTTCTATATTTTTGATCACATAAATGCAGGCTTGATGAGCAGAAGAAACTTTAAAAAAAAAAATATTAATGTTTCCACACTTTTGGTCTGTACTGTGTGTTTGTATATATATATATATATATATATATATAGTGTTTAGGAAACAACCTATTAAACAATTTTGTGGCAGTGCAATGTATGGAATACCTCAGTATGGCCATGTCCTTCTTTGAAATAGATTTGTATTGACCGAAGGAGTCATATACTTGAATCTGCCTGAAACCATCCAAGAGCTGAGAAAAAAAAAGAAAGCAAACACAAAAAGGCTTTACCCTAAAGGTATTAACCAGTGTGGAGAAAAAATCTCTTGCAAAACACCACATTCCCACAAAATGAAGTGATTTCCCTTTTCTGGGTTCTCTCCACCAACAGTAATTGGAAGAAGAACATTGTCACTCATCAAGGTCCTGTTTTTTTTTAGGGAATAATTAGTGCTGCAATTATTATCTTTTATTGTGAATTAATTTTATTTACCTTCAGGAAAGAAATGAGCTTGTCATCTATCGAGTGAGAATCATGCCAAAACCTCACACACACACACACACACAAAATGTGTTTTCCTCGCACCCAATGATTCACAAACAAACTCAGTGTGGTTTGCAAATACAAAACATCACTCACAAACTAATGCATTTTGTTCTGCAAATAAAAAACGTAGCTATCAAACAAATACAGTACGTTTTACATATTTACATATTACATATTTCTTCAATGACAAAAATATCCTCCAAGTACAAACTAAAATCTTTCAAGTACAAAAAAAAAAATCCTTCAATTAAAAAAAAAACCTTCAAGAACAAAACAAAATTCTACAAGTACGAAAAACTGTCACGTGACTTTTGGCACTAATTTTTCGCCTTGCTGATCCACACAAATGCCTTCAGATCCACACACATGCTAGTAAACTGTCATGTAATTCACACTCCACAACAGCGGGTGGCGCTGTTAGCGACTTGCCAGGCGCCGCCACCGACATGGAAACAGAAGAAGAAGAAGAACGCTAGCGTGAGGGACGTTTTGAACACGATGAGCGGCCAACAGGTGAGTTTCCAGTCATTGCTGGTGAAAAATCAGTCTGAAGGGCTTGTTATTCGCTATAACAGTCGCCTCGCTATACATTATCCCGCTTAGTACATGGCTACTTACAAAATAAATAAATAATTTGACACAAAATATTGATTTAAAAATGAGTTTATTGATTTTAAAAACGATTGTATTGCTTCCGCTAAAGAAAATAGTCCGTTCCGCGTCCATATCAACGGTCTCTTTTTTTTCATGGCAAGGGTGTGTTTAGACCTCCAAATCAACCCTGGTCTTCTCCTGCTAGTGTCTAATAGAATATAGAGGCTTTATTCCATGTCAAATCAGTCAGAATCCAGGAAAGTGGTTGCAGCAACATCTCAGATGAAGAGTTTTTCTATATTATATTTGGGTCCCAAAACCAAGGCCTGTAAAAATATTCATATTTTTGTCAGTCCTTGAGATTGTCATTTTTATAGCATCAAAAACACTATCAGAGAACCATGTTTGGGCATTAATATCTTAAAGTGTTATTCATAGCCTCACCGAACTTTGCAGGATGGAAGACAAACATGTTCTTAGTATAACTGAACCAAAGTTTGTACTGCATGTCTATTGAGATTCTACAAGGCCCTAGACTTGGGTAAATAGCTAAACCCCTGATACTGAGGGTATTATAAACTCATTTTCTGCATCCATATCACAGCAGCAGGCTGTCAGCATACATGGGTGCTGCATTTTTTAAAGCTGAAAATTAGGACATAACCTGCTTGTTTAACCCTTGCTAAAAAGAACTATACGCATGAAGTATGTGGGAAGATTTTATTTGAATTAAAGTATATTCAATCAGTTTTAAGAATAAACTTGGCAATGGGTTTGGCTTGAGGGAGGTTCGGGGGGGGGGGGGGGTATATATAAATACACACACACAACTTTTTAATTCTGACTTTTTATAGAAATAGACTATTTTTCCACAAATTTCTTTATAAATTTTACCAAAAATGCATACCATTGACATTAATTTGAACATACATTGACAAAGAGAGTAATGTTATTCAGTCTCAGAATTAATATTGTGTATTTCTGGAGTTTTTGTTACAAAATGTTATCAAATGTGGTCTGGGTCCTTGATGTAAAAATGTTTGAGAACCACTGCCATAAACACTTTACAAGTCTTTTCAGGGATTGCACCTACCACATTTGGACTGGGAGGACAGTGGCCTGCCTGATGAGCCACACCATGGTGTCACTGTTCCTGAGATGGGCGATGTACTGAGTGATGAACTAAATCCCCTGGGACACTCCCAATCACATGGCCCAGACATCTACCTACTTACTGTGGAGTATGTCCAGCACTTACTAGGCTTACGTTAAAACGTACTCCGCAAAGGACCTGATTCAATGCAATTGTAGCACAAATACAAAAAGAACACTTATTTACAGAACAGTGCCCATGCTAATAACTGGTTTGTAAGATGTTACAGTTACACAAATAAATATTTCTGAATCAGTGAGGTGGTCTTATGTTTGATTTTTCTGTTTAATCAAATCAGACCAGTGTACAAACACATGTATATTGTATTATTTTTTTTATTGTAGTGTGAATACAATCTTAAAACATCTGGGGGGTTGGAACAACCCAAAAAGATAGTAATAAAGGTAATAAAAACATCATCAAAGTACCTTTCTGGACATGGACAGTATACCATACATACATTTTCAATGGAGGGACAGAAAGCTCTCGGACTAAATCTAAAATATCTTAAACTGTGTTCTGAAGATAAATTAAGATCTTACAGATTTGGAACGACATGAGGGTGAGTCATTAATGACAGAATTTTTATTTTTGGGTGAACTAACCCTTTAATGGACAGACCTCCGTCTCAGTATTATGTTTAAAGATCAAGTTCATACAGATAAATGTCAGCATTTAAATGATTTCAAAACAGTTCTTGACTCATGTTTCGAGGGTGAATATTGCACTTTGTTGAAAAATATATTTTTCCGAAAAATGAAAAGTTAAAGTTTAATGTTGCCAGTAATTTTGACAACTAACAATTTACAGGAGCATATTTTCAATAAGTTCACAGATGACATTGTTTCACTGTTGTTCACCATGTCTCTTGATCAGCTTTTGATGTTTTATTTTCTACCATTTTGCTTTGCATTTCAGTAATTTTGTTTTGGAGCTTGATATCTTTGACTGCATACATGGGACCATTTTGCATGGATAATTCATGCACCAACGAACACACTTAGGTTTTATTTTTGCTATGAAAGTCTGGCTACCTTTTACTGTCCAATTATGCTAAATTGACTCACAAAAAAACTATTGGTAAGATGCACTGGGCATTGTTTTCTATAAACTGGCATTATTTTGTTGACAGTAATGCAGCATTTTACTTTTTTTTTGTTTGTTTAATATGTGCAATGCATGTCTCCTGCAGATTATACTCTTGTAATATGAATGTTGATGTTGTTAATTATCCTGTTCAACAAAGGACATCAAATGAACTTGCTCCACAGCCAAACACTTTAATAAAATGGTTTAACAGTTTCATTACTTTTTATCAGTTTTTTATTTTTTAGAACTTATACAGACACATGGATGTAAAATGTTAACATAGAGCTTTAAGCTCACAGAATCACATTGATAAAGGTCTCATCCCATATAGAAAAAAACAAACTATAAACCTAAAGCTATTACAATAAGTGTTTTAAACTTAAAACTTTTAAACATCACAGAGCATGGCAATGTGTAAATTTTTCTGTGCATTACACAACTACGGCAAGTAAATATTCTTTTGTTTAATGTGCTCAGTCTATTTGTCAAATCAAAAATATCTGTAGAGAGGGGTTTTTGGTTCCCTTTTTTTGTAAATTATTTTAGGAATGCCTTACTTCTAGAAATTGCACAAGGTTGCAAAACAAATTTATACCATGATTTCCATCATCTACAAATGGATCAAATGTCTGCTGAAGTGTATGAATTGTTGTGTCACTGAGGGTAATGTTAATTGATGGAACAACAACGTTATTATTTGTCTGTAAGTCTGAGAGTGTTGTGTTGTCATCATTACCAAAACCTGCCTGTGTCATAAATACCATTCATACCTGGGTTATGAATTCCTCCATTGCTGACTATGCCCCTTTGCCACAGCTGAAGAGGGGTTTGCCCCCCTTGTGTTGATAGACCATGGTTATTCCACTGGTTCTGAAATTCAGTGGCACTTCTTTGAATTCATGGTAAATATATATAATGAAGACAAAATAAATGGAGCTCATTAAGTGACTCTAACACACCATACTCCTCCATAAAGTTGGAAAGATTAACAAACTGAAACGACACTACTCGATTTAGCTTGGCCCATAACCTCTCAATTCTTTGATAATGCACAGACCTGCCAGTAATAACACAATGTCTGTTTAATCCTCTCCTGTAAAGTAAGAAACGGGCAACACCAGTGTTTTCAAGTCCATGATCACTCCTCACCCTAGATGGCATTCCCAAGTTCTGAACACCAGTAATGAATAGTGATAAAACACTAGAGGCTCTGTTGTTGTCTAGACAAGCGAGGTAGATAATGGTACGACTGAAACCATCCACATGCCATGGAACACCATCCTCCATCTCACAAGTTTGTGGTTTCCGTCTATGTGCCTATGTGTAAATTATGTGTGGTAAAAGTATAGTAAGGTCAAGGCAACGCATCAATAATTTAAACATTAAATGGCTTTTGGTACTTGGTCCATATTGTTGTAGACTTCAAATTTGGAAGGTAGCACAGTTCTAATCAAGTGGTTTTATCTCCCATTTTGAGAACAACTAATTTAAAAGCGCAGTATGTGATTTCTTTGATATGATGTTGAGATTTCAAATCACCTAAGCAAACACTCCCTAACCCGAAAGGATCACACCCATATCTTCATAGCTCCACCCCCAAGTTCACAAACACACTTTGCAACACATGCACCTCCCCCATAAAGAGTGTATATTTCCCCTACTGCTGACTGGCTACAAGTGTGTTTTGGTGTTTGGTTCGATCCACTTTTAACAGCATTTTTCAGAAATTGTGTACTGCACCTTTAAGTATGCTAATTCTTCCATCATGTCCAAGTGGATTGTTAGAAACTGACTCTGTGCTACTTCATTTACACTAAAGATAATATTTAAGGAATTTACTCACCATAATTGATTTGGAGTTGCAACATTGTAAATTCGTCGACGGATTGTACGCCGCCTTCTGACCGGACCGTCCAATAGGATCAATTTCTTGTAGACTCTGTCTGACACGCTGCCTTTGAATGCGTAACCCACGTGACCTCAAGCTCCCATGCACATTTCGTTCACCTGCGTTTGTTGTAGACTGAAGAATTTCACCAACAACTCTGTTCAGGTTGTCATTTGATAGTGTTGCATACATCAGTGGCTGAACACCCAGCTGCTTTCTGTGCCTGTACAGAGTCCGAGAGCTTACACCTAAGCACATTGCAATGCTTTGCCAATTAATTCCCAGGGATACTAAATGAGAAATTTGCTCTCCTGAAATGCTGTATCGAGGTCTGCCTTGATGGCCAGCAATGACAGGTGGAGGAAACAGGACACAATTGTTCTCAGACACGACTCTTTGTCTGGATTCATAAGCAGTCCGCACTAAATTAAGACATCTATATAAGGACTCCAATGTTGTTACTGCTGCTCTATTTCTTGAATCCTCAACAAATCTTGAGACTGACAGAAATCCACATAGGGTTTGAATGTGATCACACAGTTCTCTATGCATCCTATCATTCACAAAAGAATCGCCTTCTCTTTGCATTTTTTCAATACATTCCAGCACATTATTAAAATATTGTCAGATTTAATGTTCATTGCTACTTACTCCCAAAAGTAAAAACTGTACTTGAAATGAAAACATGAAGACTTTGAATAGCAACATTGTGAAATTCCGAGGAAGAGCCGAGTCTTGCACATGTATTTCCTGGTTTGAGAGTGACTTCCTGCTTAAACAGGAAGGAATGGATACCAAAAAAGGTAGAAATGCATTTATGCGAATGGAGAATGTATGGGTGTGAAAGGAGAACTGTATGCATGAGTAAAGAGAATGTAAGTGTGTGTGTGTGAGACAGAGAGATAGAGAGAGGAGAAATGTATGTATGTATGTATGTGACAGAAAAATGTAAGTGTGTGAGAGTAGAAATATATGTGTGTATGTGAAAGGAGAATGTAAGTGTGTGCGAGAGAGGAGAAATGTATGTGTGCGAAAAGAGAATGTAAGTGTGTGAGAGTAGAAATGTATGTGTGCGAAAAGAGAATGTAAGTGTGTGAAGGTAGAAATGTATGTATGTGAAAGGAGAATATAGGTGTGTGAGAGTGCCAGAATGAATTATGGCTTGTACGGCCCCTCATAGTAGGCTTTGATTAGTATACATTTATTGTGAAATGACTGCATTTCCGTGTCAATCCATGTTCATTTTTACCGCGAACAATGAGCTGTCACTTTAATTCAGCGCATGCAGCACAGCAAAAATAGACTCTGTACGTAAACGATCTCTGCACTGCTGCAGACGCACTGCTACTGGAACGGACTGACGGACCGCAACCGCGTGCAGTGTGAACGCTGGAATCCGTTAACATGGGTGCGTAAAAAAATACGCAACGCATACGCACCGCAGACGGAGTATGTGTGAAACGGGCGTAAGGCAGTTCTACCAAAAACTCAACAGAGCTGTGCAATTCTGGTGTCAAGAATCTAAAAACAGAGCAAAACAATTAATTATTAATGTTATGAAGTGATTTCATTATTGTAACAACGTTCTTTCGTTGGAAGGAAGTGGGAACCGGCGTACAGTCAAATAAGCTTTAATAATCAAGTAAAGACAAAACAGCGCGACAGCCCCTCACGGACGACTACCCCACACAAACAAAACCCAAACACAACTTAAATCCAGGCCTGGTCCTCTCTCGTCCTTCACTGTCGTCGCTCCTCTTTTGTATCCTTCCAATCTCCTCCATGGGACTCGAGACCGGTGAGTGTCGCAGGTGTTGTTCATCTGCAATCACTCCACCGGGCTCTCGGCCCGCCCCACTCGTCACAATTATGTCTTTAGCAGATAAAAGTAGTTAAAATATAGATACTAACGTCATCATTTAGCCATGGAAAACTTTTCTTTTGTGGACACAGTCTTTCAAAATCTTACAGTGTGGCCTTACATCGAGCAAAGTTAATCATCCGATCCATTTCCTCGTTTATTCTCAGAAACATTTCCTTAAAAAAATAATAACAATAATTTATATAATCGCTCTAATTTAAATGGAGCCTGCTGTTATCCTACCTCTTCCAGCTCCAAAATTTTTAAGTGATCAATGGAAAATGGAACGATTTCTGTGAACACATTGGATTTTTCACAAATTATTTTTTAAAATCTATAGAATTTTTTATTTGTATTTCTGTAACTTTGCACTTTGGTACAACAGAACTCAAATTACTGATTTAAATCTACTTTGTAACAATAAGTGTTATTTATCCATTCTCCAAGCCACTTATCCAGTTGTCATGTGGCAGGGATGCTTGATCCTATTCCAGTGTCCGATTGTAGGCACAGAAGCCCTCTGGATGGATGACCGGTGCACTGGAAGGAGAAACATAACATTTTTATTTAAAAAGAAAGATCCACAAATAGAAATACATGGCATTTCTCACCATCCATCTTGATATTGCATCTCAGAAAGGGTTCCAGTTGAGAAACATTTGTTTTTTGACAGAGAATGTTGCCTGATTTGTCAGAAAGGGTAGCCAGCCCTTTCTTCGTAATGTCTTTCACAAGAAAAGGCCCAGTCCAGTTGCTCTCCAAGCGTCCACCTTTGTGCCCCTCTTTTCGCTTGTTGGCTTTTAGTACTTCTTCCCCTTCATGGATGTGAAATGATTTCACATTTTTCCTTTTGCTTTTGCTTGGCATTTTCTATATTGTTCAGAACCTTATGAATAAAATGTATAATTAGTTATTAAAATGTGCATTTCATTAACCGTTAGGCAGCCGTGGCCAAACGGTTAGAGTGTTGGACTTGCAATCCAAGGGTTGCAAGTTTGAGTCTCGGGCTGGCAAGAATTGTGGGTGGGGGGAGTGCATGTACACTTCTCTCTCCACCTTCAATACCACGACTTACTGTGCGTTCACACCGCCGGGGTCGAGAGCGTCAAAGTGGCCGGAAGTCATTCATTTTCAATGTAAGCCGGCATTGAGCAGCGGCGCGGCGCGACGTGGCCGTTGAGAGCGTCGAGGAGAGTTGAAATCAAGGCAACTTTATGGTAATGAGCTATGACACAGCAACCAATCGGAGCGTAGAATCCACCGCTTGAGAGGATTCCAGAGAACGCATCTCCGACCACATTAGTTCCCAAGCACAATGGAGGACAGGTTTATTATTGCTGTTTCACGTTTGCAATAATCTATGATGTGTCCCTGTTTGCGTACAGGGACATAAAAAAATTTATTAAAAGTGATACGTGGACCAAGGTGTCTGAGATTGTTCATTTTAAGTAAAGGATCTTAATATTTTGTCCATAACAATATTTAATGAGGTTAACTTATAACGTTACCCTCCTTGTGGTTAGTCTGCACGAGATCAACAAGCTTGTTTGCTTTGCGGCCGCTTTAAATACAAAAAAAGCATTCAATCTACGTCAGAGCGCCTGAGCGCTCACGAATCTTTCTGCAGCGTCGTGAGCAGAGCGGCAAGAGCTATTTTTGACGCTCTCGACGCCGGCGGTGTGAACGCACAGTTAGGTGCCCCTGAGCAAGGCACAGAACCCCTAACTGCTCCCTGGTTGCCGCAGCATAAATGGCTGCCCACTGCTCCGGGTGTGTGTGTTCACTGCTGTGTGTGTGTGTGCACTTTGGATGGGTTGAATGGGTCACCATATTTGGCTGTATGTCATGTCACTATTTTTTCACTTTCATTATTATAGCATTTATTTGACAATGCAATTCAACTTTGTACCAAAAATTACCTTAGAACACAGAGCTGTTCAAGTGTGGAACAGTTCCATATCCTTGTTTTGAGATGTTGATAGCATACACCACACCTTTCAAATGTTTGTCCCAGTCATTCTGCTTGTCGTTGTAATACTTAGACAATGCCCTCTTAATGGTCTGGTTGGTCCTCTCATCCTGTCCATTAGACTGGGGGTAAGCTGATGTCACACCCAGGACTTTCTAACATATCCTCGTTGACCTGATGTCAGAAAGGTATGAAAAGCATAGTATTAATCACATCATTTTACAAATAATACAAATCTTTGTTAAAAATAATAATAACCTGGTTCACAAACTCCCTCCCTTGGTCTGTGATTATTCTTTCCACCAATCCAAATCCAAACAGTTGGTCCTAAACCACCGCTGCTACCTCAGGTGCAGTCTTATTCTTCAATGGCTCAGCAATAACCCACTTTGTGAAGAGGTCTGTCATTGTGAGGACATAACTGTTTCCCTGAGGAGTGACTGGAAATGGCCCCATCAAATCCATCCCTATGATGGTCCAAGGTTCAGTCACCTTAATAGTTTGCATTACTGGAGCCACTGTTTTAATAGTGTCATTGTGCTGACACTGTGGACAGTGGTAAATCTAGCACATGATTAGGTGTTAGAAACATTTCACATAACAGAAAAATATCAGTATGAAACACTGTCCATACATTTTACCCATTGTTTGATGTCCTCCATAATGCCTAGCCAGTAGTAGGACTGGGCAATTTTATCATGAAGTAATTTTATTAATTGTGAAAATACTGCAGCTTGAAAACTCTGTTTGATTGTACTTAATCTTGAATTACAGTATTAGACAAAAATTAAAATAAAAAATATATAAAAATATTATAGCTTTGCAGGTGTTGTTATGGTCAGAAAAGATCTCTGTGTATTCTCTTTTCCTTACCCTGAACCTTGAACTTCTTTGAAGCACGTCTCACAACTCTCTTCCTTTCAACATCAGATCTCACTCTCCTCGTGGTAATTTCCAGTCTCCAAGTAGTATTTCACCTCGGCATACAAAGCAAACTGTGCCGCCATAATTTTAATTAAAAACAAGAAACAAGATTTTATATATTTATATATATGCGTGTGTGTTTTATATATATATATATATATATATATAAATCTAAATAAATAGACATTTAACAAGTCTAAGATTCTTAGTGTATATTACTTACTGTCTCGTGTCCTTCGTTCGGGACAACTGCCCCCGTTGCATCTTGCGCCAAGGCATTGCGACAGCCGGTGTCATAGGGGTCCTCGCTAAGTGGGACCCGATTGTTCAAGATGCATTTTAAGTGAAGATACGACTCTTTTCTCATGTTTATCTTTTTTTTAACATAAACAAACACATATACTTTTAGAATAGCATTCAGTAAGTGAATAATTATGAATGAAATTAATAGTAAATTAAGGCACAATAATAGGGGTCCTCGCTAAGTGGGACCCGATTGTTCAAGATGCATTTTAAGTGAAGATACGACTCTTTTCTCATGTTTATCTTTTTTTTTAACATAAACAAACACATATACTTTTATAATAGCGTTCAGTAAGTGAATAATTATGAATGAAATTAATAGGCAATTAAGGCAATTAATAACGCAATTAAGGCACAATAAATCAAAAGGAGAATTTCATTGCAGTAGTTTTTTGTTTAATAGAAAATATTCTATCTAGATAAATTTGTATTTTCGTATTAGCCTTTCCAAATAGTGGGGGCAGAAAACAAGCTCTGCTCAAATAAATCACCTGTCTCTTAATTTAAAGCAATGTTTGAATGCAAAATAGACTGAGTTTAACAGATTACATTTATGTCTGTTTGATTTTTTTTTTTATAACAACATACACATAAATAATAACTTGATTTTTGCAAGGATAGTAAAGCGATGCTCTACGCTTAACAGTGATTTTTGATGTTTCCTGCTTCTGTTGTATTCTGAGCCTATTCTGCGTGATGTCAAGAAAGTCTTCCAGCATACTGTATATTACACCGGCAGAGAGGAAACAATTATTGTTATTATTATATATAGATAAGTTCCTAAACATTTGTATATTTTTCTTTACCACCGAAGCTCTGTCCGGAGACACTCTCGAAAAACGTTGAGACTGATGATTCCCCAATCTTCCACAATGGACTTCACATTGGATGAACTGTTTCCAGTTTCAGCAAAACAGCAAGGATTCATGAATGGATGACTGCACCTTAGCACTCTTCACTGTCACTGCATGCCTCACCTGGGTCACAGAGAAAACAACGATACTGCCTTTACATGGCACAATTAACCTTTAACCTTACAGCTGAATCAATGCAGTTACACTGTTAACTACCATTGACATTGTACCAAATGTCCAGACTGAGTAGACAGAGAAGAACTGGTCCCCAGTGTTTTTGGTTAGTCTGGTTTCTCCAAAGGTTTTTAATGATTTTTCTTTATTTACCACTGTTGCCTTTGGCTTGCTTTTGCTGTATGTATGAAGACTAAAGCATTTAGCACCAACTATTAAAACAGTGAGGGTGTTTTTCACCATATAGACACAACAGTAAATATTCTTTGAAATGTTATGCATTTTGAAAAATGTATAAATGTCTTACATCGATAGTGTGCATATTGCTTGAACATTTATATGTAACAAAAAATTATGTAGAATCATTATATTATAATTGCAAGTTATAATTATATAACAATTATAAACTATCTACACTGTTAGACTTTGTCGCAATTTTACAGTAACTTACCGCCAAAAAGCCCAGTAAAATACCATTTATAATATTTACGGTAAACTACTGTAATATGCACTGCATTGTGGGTATTTTGTATGAATTTTACAGTAACTTACTTTATATATGGTCATTTACAGTACTTTACTGTTTACACAAAAGCAGTAGTGCTACTGTAAATGAAGACAGATTTCTATACATACAATTAAGTTGTAATCATTGCCTTTGTCATTGTGTCGACAACTTTTATTACTCATAGGGCTATATGCATATTGTATTCATGTTTTAGGTCTATTAAAATGTCATATGATAATGTTTTATAGTTCTTTCCATCTTGTTCTGCAGATGAAAATCATAAAATCATTCTCATTTCACACACTGGATGTTAATTTTAATAGTAGCATTTTCTCCAATAAAAAACAACAATAATAATAATAATAATAATAATAAACTGAGCAGAAACAATAGGGTCCCCTCACCATCGGTGCTCGGGCCCTAATAATATTAATCTAAAACTAGTTCCCGTACAGGGAAATTAGGCATTTAATAATAACTTTGCTTAGACCGCACAAATTTTAAATTGTTGCTGACGTGCAAAGCCCGCGCAACAACCTGGCAGAATGTAAACTGACGTTTGTGTGACATGTCGAGTGCGCGCAAAACTGATGTCTCTTAGAATGGATCGCCAGCTGTGAGTTTTGAGGTATGTACTTTTTACTTAAATTTAGCTATATTTAATTGATATTGGTAATGGTTTACGTAACTTATAAAAGTAACTTATAAAATAAATTTATGAAGTAAATAATACAATTTAATAGGCTATTATTAACAGGACAGTCTGAAGGAACTTTTAGTTTTCCTCAAACTGCCGCTTTCAGATCCCATAATGTCATACAGTTGACTGACTGCCTTTTCCAGATGGACCCAATGTAGTGTGGCAGGAGGGATACACAGTAGCAGACTACGCCACAATGGGAGTTACACCCAAAGAATTTATCTTGTTCTAACCAGGCACTCAAGTTCGTGGATGGATCAGCCAGAGACAGTGGTCCAGTACAAAAAAAAAAAAAATCTTTTATTTTTACTTAAAAACACACAAGTGTCACCGCAAACATAGAAGGGAATCTTCACAGCAAATAAAATACACAGTACACCAAATCAAAAACCAAAACACACACACACACGAGAAGAGGAGAACAGGGCGGAATCTTACCAGTGGGAGACTAGTGGCTCGAGCAATGAGCATTCATAAAAGACACCCCAATCACCCGTGTTGAATTCACACATGCAACACAAGGGAAATGACCACACTTGGTGAACACAATCCACAGCACACACCAAGGGACCCACCACCGCAAGGGGCACCGCTCCCACTGGCAGTTCTCAGCACCTGGACAAAAACGGACACTTGAAAGTTAAACAACTTACACAAAAACACTTATAAACAGGTTGCAGAAATAATATAGACAAAAACAAAACAATTAAAGTGGTGCCAGCTAGCCCAGCAAACACACTTTACACTCAACCACGGATTCCCAACAATAACAGGAAGGATCAAAACAGCGTTAAACTGGAAGAATCAAACGGAGTTGAACCAGCAATAGTGTAACACGCCAGCCAGCCGTCTGTAAACTCGAGCTAACCATAGGTCCAATAATCATAGATCCCGGGTGAACAAAGCCACCGGGTACGACGAAAGTCCGTACACCAGACGTAACAGGAAAAACAGAAGCAAGCCAGCAGTTGTTCAGCATCGATATAGCCAAATGGCGGCCGCACCCCCGGTTAAATAGCACTCCCTATGATTAACAACGTTGCGTCACAGGCCCTGAGCTCTGATTGCTGATCACAGGGCGCACACTCAGCTGGTGAAAGGGCTGCTGCCAGACCGGGGATTCTATAGCATACAACATTCCCTATAAGCTCACATTATAAAGTTAACGAGTGGAAAGAGAAACGAAGCTAACCATACCTGCGGCACTACCGTAGACAGGTAACCAGGCAGACATCAGGTCGCTGGGCAGGTAAACAAGACAAGTCGCGTACCGGTGGCATCATTTGTCAAAAGAAAAGTCCCGGTTTATAAAGGGGAGTAGTCCTCGCGATTGGCTCAAAGTTAACTGCCCAGAACCACTCACAGCTGCAGCAAATTAAGCGTCACTTAGGGAGGCATGAGCCAGACAACTGCATCCTGCTACAGTAGTATTTACACAAACAATGGTTTACCGTATTTTTTACAACCAGTTATGGTATATTTTACTCGTCATTTAAATGAATGCCGTTAAATGTGTGTGATGTTAGGCGCGAATTCTCAAACGCACTCTTTCGCAGTTTCTCTAATATACACTGGCAAACGCTCCAGTGTATATTAGTGCTTATTTGTGTTCACTCTCTGGAGAATGGCAAATTAATCTTACAACGCGTTTTACAGTGGTGAGCATCAATGTAGCTGTCACAGGGTGAGCCTGCGATTATGCATGGACTACACACACATACACCGGTGTCATGTATTGTAGTCTGTTAGCCGACATAGATTCATGTAGGCATGGACTTGTGTAACATTCTATGTCACTGTGTGTTGTAAATTGGCTGTATGATGTCCTGTATGTAGTTTTACCTGAGTTATGTGAGAACTAGCAACCATAACATGAGTGCCTATGATGATCACATAATAGAATTGTCTTTTCACATATATAGAAATAAATCACCACTACAAGTATTTGATTCACATAGTTTATTGAATACAGTGTAAGAGAGATGCAGATTATGCTTACCACAGTGCATTTGTCCATGTTATTTCCAAGAGTCATTTGCCAAACCTGTTCAGTTAGACATCCAGTCTATTTATAGGTCTTTGTGTCCGCCATCTTGTTCCTGTGAGTGATGTCACCGGAGAGTCCATTCTCATAGCTGTAAGGGAGGAAGGTTTCTCAAGTTATTTGTTTCCTTTGAATATGTATACTTGTATATGACTTTTTCTTGTATGTATGTTTATTTGTATTTTATTTTTGTGATGGTTTTTGTTATTTTCAGTATGTATTCGTATGATTTAGGTGAAACGTGTTACCTTTCATATGGTATGTTCTGGAGTAGGAGGAGTCGGGCCTATAAAATGGCTCCAGAACGTTAGCAGGACAGTGCAGAGATAGGAGGCGAGGAGAGAGTCTCTGGGGAAGTGCTGCTTATGTAGGGCAGTTGCACATACAGGTCAGGTTGTGTTTATTGATCTAGATTGCTTTGACCTTATGTTTGGTGCAGTTTATATTCTGTTGTATCTAAGGTTTTTTTTTTTGTTGTTTTGTTTTCTTCCCACCACTATTGAGTGACTGTTGCTGTGCACCGTAATAAAAAGCACTGTTAACCATGACCAACTGTTTCCTCTGTCAATCGGAGCCTCCAACCGCTCGAGCCATTCGTAACAGTAGCCATTCGCAGACATAACGTTACGTTAGTTGTCTGGTCTCTTGAACGCAATGACCTATCAAAGGTGTTCAAGTTAGTCATAATCTATTCACTGCTCATAACGCCATTTTAATTCAGTGCCAAATTATGCAGGCGCGCGAATCCTCTCATCAACAGTCTAGACACGATGTAAGAGGTTTATTGGACCGACAGATAATTGAATGCTGCAAACTACCTGGTTCACCGTGCGATTCACTCTGCACGTGACAGAAATATGACATTTTAGAAAAGTAACGCTTTTAAAGCAATGTAAAGGCAGACCAATAGATTATTTGAAAAATATTAATTGCAAAATATTTTAGATATTCTATGCTTATTATTGGTAAAACTGATTTTATTCTCCCTTTTTTCAGTGTTGATTGTCATCTGATTGTGTAAGTGATCCCAGATCTGTGATATGTTCATATAACGTTAGTCATTAATCATTGACGAAAAATAATGTTTCTTCTTTTTCTCTTTTCCCTGTGTCAACAGGAGAGCACAAGCACTGGGGATCTTTGGCTTTGTAAGTATATGTTTAGACTATCAGATGCATTACGTGATTAACATATTGTAATGCATAACTTGCAGTGCTTTACACTTACATTTCTTTTTAGGAGCACTTAGGTATTTTTTTATTTAAACTTGATAAAAATTAAATAAAAAATAAAGTAAAACCCTGCCCTCTATTTAATATTACGTTTCACATGGAAATACTTCACAACACTGGAGAAAAGTTCTTTGCAACTGGGACTTTAATGAGGCTCTGTGAAGGGGCATGAATGCATTTAAATTCATGATAACAATATGTTCTGAGATTAATGTTTTAAATAGAAGGTTTTGAATATAGAAAAATTAAATGATTTAAATAACTAAAAAAATACTTTAAAAATTAAACTAAAACTGCCAGTAGGGGACAGCAAGTCACTCTCTTTGTCACTGAATGATTCATTCAGTCAGTTCGTTCAAATGGCAGATTTATTCAGGAACAAAGCAAGCGACTGTCTTTTTGAATGGGTCATTGACTCACTAGATTTGTTTGAAAATGCAGATTCATTCATAAATGAAACACCACTGTGTAGTAGTGGGAAGTTCGGATGACAAAGTTCTTTCTTTAGATTTTTTACAACATCAATCTAAGTTGAAATCTTTTTTTTTCCTTAAATAGAAATTATTTTCAATATCTAAGAATCTTTTCTTTTTTTTTTCAGCCAACCTCGACCAAGATGTCAGTTGAGCAGGAGATGATATTGTCTACCACACCACGGGTGATCATGCTAGGTACGAGAAATAATTTAGGTGAATATGCCTTTGTTTTAGGGAGTAGTCTGCTGTTCTTCATAACTTCATAACTTTGACAATGCTTTCGCTGTCTTTTTTGGCTCCTTTTATGTGTTCAATCTGGAGTCAGCATCCACTACGCTGGAGATGGTACAGAGTTGAGTAATTCACCATGAAAAACGTATGTTAGGGGAGACCAGGGACAGTTGTAACAGGGGACGGTTGTAACACCTTGAATTCCTCCAATCAGAAACAACCTAGAGTGATGACACTCACTGTGCACATGCTCAGTTAGTTTCGCTCCATTTTTGCCATAAAGGGAGCCACATTTGAATCTTCCTGACGGAGTTATCTACAAAAGATTGTTTCTGATGTTAAAAATAATTACTTTTCTTTCTGATGTACTTTTTTGGATGCTAATATCAGACATCCCAACCTGCAAAAAGTCATTTCAGGGAGGTATCCCTGAATAATATGCAGATGAAATTAAACTTGTCAACTCACCTCAACATGCCTTTTGCAATCATTTAACCTGCCATGGGCAATGCTTGAGCAAGACTGTCATTATGTTTTACATCTATAAGACAGGGGTACACACACTTTGTTGTAGTCTGCCATAAAATGTGTTGTATACTTTTTTTGTGGCACTCTCCCTCTGCCATGGTGCTCCTGTTTCTAGAGAGACTACAGTGTTTCTAGAGAGACTATAACTGATTATTTTTGTTCGGGAGAAGAGGTGAAAGCCCGCCCACACTGACAATTGATTGGTTGATTTGCAGAAACAGGCCAATCAGGATGCTCTCTGTCTGACATGCGCTTCGCACACACGCACATTAGCACACACACTCAAGGTCTCTCGCTCTCGCTCCCTCTCCCTCTCTCTCTGCCGTGCGCGCTACACTGTTTGAAACACAGTATCTGTTTCGCATGCGCGCTTTTGCTCGCTCGGTCTAGATTCCGGGAGATTTTAACTAATTTGCGGGTCTCAGGGAGCCGCTTTCAATATGCGGGAGACTCCCGGAACTTTCGGGAGACTTGGGATGTCTGTAATATAGGATCAAATTTCTATGAATTCAAACAAGTATTATTAGAATCACTGTTTTGTAAGCTAAAAATAGAAATGGCTAACAAGTGTCAAATTAAATGTAAAATGTAAAATGTCATCAAATCACATTTTAAGGTAATTATCTTTTTTTATATAAAGATAGTCAGTGTGATAGACAGCATGCCAAAAGAGGAAGACAGACAGGGGAGTCCAATTTCCTGTCCTGGAAAGGGCTTCCGATGAAATCAGACAGGGAAAGTCAGTCAGGGGAAGGGCCAAATCATATGGCATTTGCCATGTGACCCTGCACCGACTCCACAAGAAGAGGAGCCAGGGATCAAAGACACTTTCCAGAGTACTGGACTCTATTTTTACACTTGCCACAACTGTAAATCATACTAGGCCTACCAAGACCCAACCCCCCCTGCCCTTGTCTGTTTTTGAGAATGTTTGAGCTCATGTTTAACCTCGTTTAATCTTCACGTTAGAGTCACTTAACATTGAATGGTGAATTGTGTGACTTTAAGGAACTTTGTGAAACACCCTATTACTCTAAACATATAAGGAGCTATTAAAAAAAAAATAATGAAACTTTAAGGTGCCCCTTTTAGCCAGTGTGGTTTTTAAAACACATCTGATTTCATCATCCAGTGGTCACAGAAGTCAAAAACATTGCAGCTTTTCCCATTACAGACTTTAAAGCAAATATCATTATTCAAAATGCAGAACCAAAAGACAGCGAGCCACAAACTGTTGCTATGCACACACTTTTATCACCATTGCAGTTAATTTTATATTGCTTGTACTGGACCCGTTGTTATTTTTGCATATTATTTTGGACTTGAATTTTGTGATTTTGTCTTTCCCAATTTAATTAACTGTGTAACACAAATGTGACAAATAAGCTCTTAACTTGAAAAAAACATTCTATTGTAATTGAATTTTATTGCGAATGAAATGACTTGATTTGGTTTGTGATTTAAACTTGCTGTTCAAAAAAAAACATTGATGAAATTAAAAAAAAATTGTGATTCTGTCCATTGAAAGATTTTTTTGATGACCAATGTTGTACTGAGTAGCATTTAATAAATTAATTCACTCATATTGGATTGACAGTTTTGTGCTGAACTTTAAACTGCTTGAGTAAAACCTAAAGTTCTGAAGCTGCACTGTAAAAACCAAAACCAAAAAAAAAAAAGTTGAGAGCTCAAAAACCTTCGGAAGCTGGTTGCCTTAAACTGACGTTTCTTTTTTTTTTTTTTTTTTTTTTAAAGCAACTTCAACTATCAGGTTTTGTAAACTTATGGAGTTTTTAACATTTAAGAATATATTTCGAGTCAACTAAACACAAAATTGAAAGTTTAATTAAAGTTCACTATACTTATTATATTTTGTTGATCAAACATGCACAAAAGTTTGTACAACTAATTGACCTTTAACATGTTAGCCAGCACCCCCCATTATGGGACTCACAGATGAAAGTGCTCTACCAAACTTATAATTGTATAAGTTTCCTACTTCAGTGTGTTACAAACATAATTTTGGTGTTTTTAGAAAGAAGACCCTTTGGGCTTCACTTTTTATCAACAGATTTGATAAATGCTCAAAAATATTAAAGGTTATAGACACTGAAGTGCCTTGAATTTTTTATTACCACTCTTAAATATTTTTTTATTTGATATAAAAATACATGAAATGAGTCCTGGAGCAATCTAGAAAAGTAATGGGTTGAAAGCCACATGTCTCGTGAGTTTCTATTTCAAATCTGAATAAAATATCATGAAAAATGAGACTCCTGCAAATATTTTTATGAGACTATGTCTACACCCCCCACCCCCCAAATATAAGAAAATATATTTCCCAATAGTATTGAAGGCTTCTACAAACTATGTAGTCAGTAAACATACCACTGCATAGTATATTCACATTAAATGTATTTCTCTACAAAACATAATATGACATATTTAGTCTATCAAAACAAAACTGTTCATTATCCAAAATAAGGGGTTAGTGTGTTACTATGAACAAATTACTGAAAAAATTAATAATAAAATAATCCTGACTAATAAAAGAAAAACTGTCATTGAATGAACATTAAGCAATGATGAAAAAAAAATTTTTTACAGTGTAGAAAAACAAATGTAGCCTCTCTATTGACATTATTTGTTTTAAACATTATCTGTTGTAGGATCATTGATGAGGTTTCTAAAAACCAGTGGTGAGTCAGAAGAACTACAGGGCAAAGAGAGACAGGAGCAAGAGCGTGATTTTGAGGAAGACCAACTACAGGGCAAAAAAAGTGTAGGGCCAGAGAGGAGCCATGAGGTTGAATGCAATAGTAGTGATAAACTAGAAGTCATTGAGTCTGGAGGAGACAATGCCAGACCTGGAACATCAACAGAAAGTAGAATAGGAAGCATAGTACCCGAAGCTCAACCTGTTGATCTAGCCTTGTGGCCTGACACGATTGCGCAAAGTTACAGAGCAGAGGCAGTGCGAAGAGGACCATTTCAAGTCAGAGAAAGATGGAAGTACACACACACTACTTGGGGAAAGACATACAAAATGAGCTACTGAATCTGATGAGTAGTCAACTTACCAAAGAAATTGTTGCCAAAATCCACACTGCAAAGTACTTTTCTATTATCCTTGTACACCAGACATTAGCCACCTGGAACAGATGTCTATCATTATACGTATTGTGGAACTACAGCCAGAGCTAGAAATAAACTAATATTTTCTGGGATTCTTGGTTGTGGAAGAAACAACTGGCAAGAATCTGTCTTCGGTAATCCTAAACAGGCTGAAGGACCTTCAGATTGACTTCATGGATTGTCGAGGTCAGTCATACAGTATTAAAATGGGTCGAATATGAAGGGCGAGAAGCAAGGCGTACAAGCCAGGCTGCTTGAAAAGAACCCAAGAGCCCTGTTTGTCCCATGCGGGAGACACACATTAAACCTGGTTCTAGCAGATGCTGCAAGAGCTTCAAAGGATGCCATTGGATTCTTTGGACACCTGCAGAAACTATTCACCTTTTTCATGATCCACTCAGAGATGGTCTATTTTGGAAAAATATGTGGACCTCACTCTTAAATCATGGAGTGACTCAAGGTGGGAGAGCAGATTGCAAAGTGTTCAGGCAGTCAGGTTCCAGGTTGCCCAAGTTAGGGAAGCGCTTGTAGTAGTATTATCTGACCCTGTTTCTAAAGTGGAGGCCCAAGCTCTTGCTGAAGAATTGGGGTATTATCACTTTTTGATTTGTTCTGTTGTGTGGTGTGACATTCTGACGCTTGTCACCCAGGTCAATAAGCTTTTCCAGTCATCTTTTATGCAACTGGACGTTGCTTCAAACTTGATTACATCCACCAAAGCAGCACTCTCACAGTATAGGGCATCTGGCTTTGCTGCAGCACAAGCAACTGCAAAGGATCTATGTGAAGAAATGAATCTAGAGGCAGTTCTCAAACAGAAGAGACTGCGTAACACCAGGAAGCAGTTCTCTTATGAGGCTCAAGTGATTTTTTTTTAACACAGTTGTGGATGTAGCACTTCATTCTCTTGAGGAGAGATTTCAGACCATGGAAAATGTTAGGGACGCTTTTTGTATCCTTTTGAATTTCAATGATGTTGCAACCATGTCAAGAGTTACAGAAATAGAAATACTGTGAAGACATTGAGAAAGCACTCAGCAAGGAAGGACATGCAGATATCTCTGGAATTTAAATGGCTGAAGAGATCCTCAACCTTCCACCATTACCATCAAAAAGCACAAGGAAATTCTGTCACCAGAAGCAACTGTAGGATATATTTCCAAACCTCTGGATTGCTCTCCGAATTGCAGTTACCCTGCAAGTAACCGTAGCAGCTTCCGAGAGAAGCTTCTCTAAACTGAAGCTTGTAAAAAATGACCTGCGCGCCACAATGACTCAGGAACGGCTCAGTGGACTTGCTTTAATCAGCATTAACAGAGAACTCACACAGCAGATTTCTTATGAAGTAGTTATTGATGAGTTTGCTTTAAAAAAAAAAAAAGCAGAAGAGTGCCTCTGTAGGTGGCCATGGAATGAGAATAATAAATTCTGGTCCAGATTACTTTTCAGATTTTTTTTTTTAACTCAACAGGTTTTTCTTTAAATAAAATGGTTAGGAATCATATTTGTTTCAAGTTTTTTTTTTTTCATGATGTTTTATTAACAAGGTTCGGAAGGAGCATATTCAGATAGTTAAACCTTATTCACCCCTGTTTGTGATAGAAATAATCTAGAACTAGATTGCACTGTATTTTGGATTGTGTTGTTTACATCCAATAAGAGATTATTAAAATCAAAGTGAGATGAGGTGGTGGAGGGATACTGATAAAGTGTCAGTGAGCAGAGGTAAGTCTGCAGTATATACCTCTTATCTCATTGATTGGGTTGATTAACTGAATGTGCTCCACTCCCATTTAATACTCTTGGATCAGGGCAAAATTCAGAGCCCCGGAGCCCTCCCCCGGACAGCTCACCAAATACGCATAATCTTTATTTAATTTGATGTGTAAATGTGAACTTGTCAATTCTAAAAGGTGGAGGGGAGGAAGGTGTGGCAGGGCGGCCTCCAACATACATTTTGCCTAGGGCCTCCAAATGTCTAGAACCGGGTTTGGGCGAGAATGTAGTTGTTTAACTCAAATATGCGGTTTATTTTTTAAAGACAGCGTCTATTTAAAAATGTGTTTCGCCGATTTCGGAGACAAGCTCCATGCGATCAGCGGGAGCTCAGTGATCATGTATCCGCCGAAAGCAGCCTCAACATGGCTAGTTCTTTTGTGGTTCAAGATAAAATATAACTTTATTCAATTCATATATTATGTTTTTATATATATATATATATATATATATATATATATATATATATATATATATATATATATATATATATATATATATATTTACATGCAGGAATAAAAAGGTTCTTGATTGGAAGTAAGAGTGGCATGTGAAATTTAATTTTTCATACTTAAAGGTCTTTGAAAAGTCCAAAATTCGCATGCGAAATTTTCGCACGTCAAAAAATTAATTCGACCTCATGTTTCGTCAATCACGCTTGCACACTGCCTCTGAAACTTTCGCCCGTCAATTTTCTGTGTTTTCGCATCCGTCAAAACCATAGACTGCAATAAAAATGCATTTTGAGAGACGTTTTGACAACTCAGAGCCACCGTAAAACTGCTGGCAATGGTGGTGAATGAATTGCCAGTGCTCAGATACCTACAATTATATATACAAAAATTTTTGTATCAAAAGTACAACAAATATTCTTATACAACATCTATAATTATAACACACCAAGTCCTTGTAAACTGTGTGTGTGTGTGTGTGTGTGTGTGTGTGTGTGCGTGCGTGCACACGATACCTTAGACATACTTCCAGTCTCTGTTCAGGATCAATTGATTCACGGAAATTGGTGATCTTTTTTTTTTTTTTTTTATATGTCTCTGCAGTATCGCTAGCAAAATATAAAACTGAGCCACTGACATTCTAAAGTAAACTTTGAATCAGTCTGGATAATCCCACTCTTGTTGATAAGGAGGTGCAGTTCTCCTTCCTCTCTACACGATCGCAGGAGTGGATGGACCATATATTTCCTTTCTTTTTCTCTTTTAAGAAGAGAGAGGACAAAAAATCATCCTTACTATTTGAAGACGACATTATTTATTGTTTTGCATTTTTTTTCATAATGCATTGATTAATACGCATCAGACTCAGTGTGCAAGGTCTCTGCGTGACGAATTTTTTGGATCACGAAAACGAAAAAACGCATGCGAAAATTTTGCACTGTGTGCAATGACGTTAACTTGTAAATCTTTTATCATTTTAACTTTTTTTTTTAACAAACATTTTATATAAATATTATTATATACATTGTAGTACATTGATATGTGTGACATCACCAATTGTACGTGATTACGTGACCTCCCTAACAAGCCCCGTCTCTCCCCCTCACTCTGGAGGTGGTGTGATGTGTACGTGCGGTCAATAAACCCACAGATTATAAAGCAGTGCTCTTTGCCAGTTCATTTATAACACACGAGTCAACATGGTGTCAGAAGTGTCCTACAACTACACGCGAAAGTGAGTTTAGTCTACACTGGAAAAGTGTCCATGCAAGTCTCTCGACTCGTAAATAACTAACTAGCCGCTAAGCTACGTAAACTGCTGCATCACACGCGCCAGCCATGGCAGGGGAATTCCGAAGACCCGATCCTCTCGTTTTCAATGAAAATATTGCAGAGAACTGGCGTATATTTGAACAAGAGTTTGATATCTTCATTGCTGCAGCTCATGGAGACAAACCGCGTCGAACACAAGCTTTCATTTTCCTCAACCTCGCGGGTCCCGAAGCCATCGAACGTGAACGGTCCTTTGTTTATGCACAAGAGGTGAGCGTTCCCGGTGAGAATGACAGTGTCGTTATCATTACGCCGGCTGAGTCAAGGGAAGACCCTGACTGTTTAAAGAGAAAGTTCCGCGAGATTTGCGCTCCCCATATTAACATCACAATGGAACGACACAAGTTCAACATGAGATCACAGAAGCCCGGTGAGACTTTTGAATCTTATATCAGCGATTTAAAGCTGAAAGCAAAAAGCTGCAAATTTGGTACATTACAAGACGAACTCATTCGTGATCGACTAGTTTGTGGAGTAAACAGTGACATTCTAAGAAAATCAATGCTGCGTGATCCAGAACTTACTTTAACTAGAGCCATATCAGCATGTCAGATCTATGAACAAACTGAACAGCACACTAAAGACCTTGCAACACTCCAAACAACAACTGCGACGGTCAATGCTGTGCACCAGGCGTTTGCAAGAAGGACTAGACATTCCAAATCAAACCACAAACCAGATAGCAAAGCACCGCCGATCATAAAGAACTGTAACAATTGTGGTAGTGACCACCCAGCCAAAAGAGATAAGTGCCCTGCATTCGGTCAACAATGCAACGGCTGCAAGAAGTGGAACCACTTTAAAAAATGCTGTAGGTCCACTAAACCAAACCAAGCAAAACGTGGTTATACCAGAACTGTCCACAATGTTGAACCAGACCAGACAAACAGTGAAGAGAGTGATTCGTTCTTCATTGATGGAGTAACTTCAAAGTCTGTTGATCCCACTTCTGACACCATGTTGACTCGTGTGTTATAAATGAACTGGCAAAGAGCACTGCTTTATAATCTGTGGGTTTATTGACCGCACGTACACATCACACCACCTCCAGAGTGAGGGGGAGAGACGGGGCTTGTTAGGGAGGTCACGTAATCACGTACAATTGGTGATGTCACACACGAGTCAACATACATAAATATTAATATCATTACACACATTGCACATCACAATTAATTTAGACTTTTCATCATAAAAAATAACATATATGCCCTGTTGTGTTGCTTCACTTGTCAACACACCTTGACCTAAATTGTCACTGGCAATGTTTCTAACTGCCAGGTCGTGTTGAACGTCGCTTTAACAAGCACCATGCAAAAGCTAGGTGCATTATTGAGCGCACAATTGGAGTGCTTAAAACACACTGGAGGGTGTTTGTAAATAGGTATACAATTACGATGATTTCTGTGTCTTCTGAGTGTGTGCATGCATGTAGTTTTTGCGTTTTTTCAGATGTAGTCTCAGGTATGTTCAAACGAATATTTAAAATCCTCTTATTAATTATGGGGTGGATTGGCAATTACTCATGTTGTATTATTTAGTGTAGGTTAACTGAGTGGGTGGCAGATATTAATTTGTGCGGTAGCAAATAAACTTTAAATAATTCAAAGTAATTATAAATGATTAATAACTGATTCAAGTCATCAAATTTTATCAAAGCTTCTCAACACGCTTCTCAAAAAGAGCAAGGTAACGCTCAGCCCTTTCAGTGACTGCCCTCTCTCTCTTCCTCCTCAGCAGCTGCCTGACTTTCCCTCTCCTCTTCTCTTTCTGCTTGCTTCCTCAGAAGGTCATTGAGTTCTGAGGTGCTCTGCCTTGTCCTGAATGGCATCTGTGATCCAGGGTCAGGGGCAGAGGAGGAAGAAGCCACTATGCCACCAGCATTAATAAAATGCTGCCTCTGGAGCAAAGCATCCATTTCTGCACACCACTGCCAAGAGGCAGCTGTGACTCATCCGGCCTCTACCCCTTTCCCTGTTGGTGGGTCCCTCAACTCATAATAATGATAATAATAATAATACTAGAAAACATTTATCCTTCACTGCCCTATAAATAATCAAACACACACACACACACACACACATACATCAATTAAAAATGGTGGTCTTATATTTCTCTTTTTGATTGTTCCACTTTTTTTTGGCCTGTTTAGCCTAACTGGAATGGCTGTGTTTTTAACAAAAACCCTGAACGGAGCAAACATTTAATCAAAAACAGAAAACTATGATGTAAAATTAGACAGTTCGAAATAAAATGTATATAAAATAAAAATTGGTGTTACTTAGTCGCAGCCAGACTTGGAGGGGTTCCTTTTTTCCAGTGAAGATGGCTTCATTTGCTCCTCTCCACTGGATAAGTAGTCTCGTCTGTTCATTGGTTCCTAAGTAAAATAAGAAATAGATTATTTAACTGACTAACCAAAAGTTAATTAAGCATGTTTTAATGTAGTAAGCTCTGTTTGCAGCTCCAAACATCGTGTTAACTTAAAGCCAGGTTAATGAGTTTATACTTAACTGGCATAAGTTAGTTTAACCAAAATACTTAAGTAAGTTTACTGAGGAATAAATACAACTTGTCAACAACCTCAGATATTTACTTATGTAAATTTATATACATATGTACAAGCATATTTGTGTTAATTGTCATTAAGAAGGCGTTAAAAACATACAGTTGTGTTTAGCACTTCCTTCCTCTGCCGTTGTTTTGCCGCAATGACTTCTGGGGAGTCAAGCAATTTCAGCATGCAAGTCTGCATCCGATGCATCCTCGATATCAAGAACACATCCGGGTATTTTCGTGCATTCTCTGTATTTGCGTTCTTAAGAATTGGAATTGAACTTCGACAGTTAAAGATGACTTAGAGCGAGAACACAAGGATGCAAGATCGCTGAAGAAGGCATTTTGAGAAACAGTCAACAGGTTTTTTGAATGGAAGTTTTGGTTAAATCCCCTAAAATAAGGTCTATTGTTCACACAGCCTCAAGATACTTTCACGTTTTATTCCACAACATAAAACACACCAGTTATACCCCACTCCTGATTTTTTTTTTTAAACTGTTACGTTTCTTAAAAAAGAAGGTTGTTAACAAGTTGCTAAATGGGACTACTGGAGCTGTCAGAGACATTCAACGTCATCATGCCCAGCAGTTTGTCAATTTACAATATTTTTCAATTGTAGTATAGTTTATAGTACAGTTAACTGCATAATAACCACTTGTTTACCACAATTTATACTGTTATATTAGTATATATATATATATATATATATATATATGAAGAATCTTGTTTTATCGCTTTCCTACTGATGCGGACACTCTGGGTTCGTACCATAAGGTAAACTCATATAATGATTATTCAATGTAAACACCACATTTACCATCTCTGACTGGATCACTGACTAGTGCAGGGTTTATTATAGCTAGCACAGATACATAAAAATCCCCCATTTGAAATGTTGTGCCGTAGCTAATCTTCTGTGGATACGCAAACTTCACAGATTCCTCTAAGTTGGCACATGCTAAATCAATGTCTGTCATGCCTGCGTAAACAACAAGGCCTGGGAATGTAGTGATATGCTATATGAATCCAGGTTGTTTGTAAGCCAATTCATAAAAAAAAAAAAAAAAAAAAATAATAATAATAAAAAAAACACTATTAAAATGTAATCTTGTGAGATTCTTTGATTGCATTGTTGTGCATATGCTGTGTTCTTGAGGTTTTGTGGGGTGTCTACTGGCATCAGCTTCTCATTACCACTGCATGCTTATTGAGACATATGTCTGCAAAAACCTGTTTTTTGGAGGAAATAAAAAATTTCCGTACTAGTGTTGTACATATACAGTCTTTTTTCCCATGTGATAAATCAAAAAGAAATTTGCTACCAAATGTTCGTCACAATTCATCAGAGAGTAAATGAACTTCCTGAATTCTGAGGAGGTCTCTGTTTTACATTCAGCAGTTTTAATGTGATAGTAGCATTTCCTCCCTACATTCTAATGTGGTAAATTGAAACTTTCTGAATGTTGTTCAGTTACTTTGACACAATCTTTTTTGTTTAAAATGCTATATAAAGAAAGATGAGTTGAGGATGATACCAAGACCACTACAGCAACTACAGAGCTACTCATATTTCTCGTTCACTGAAATTCCTCCCAGTGAACCAGGTAGCTCTATGAACAGTTTTACTCTCAAAGAATGACTAATGTGATTTGTTAAATGTGTTGAATGAAAACGCATCACTGACCGAGTCGCTGTTTTTAATCTGAATGAGAGAGAGAGAGAGAGAGAAAGAGAGAATCTCATTCATGAACGAGTTGAACGAACTGGTGCCTGTGGTTCATGAACAAGATGACCGAATTGGTACATTTGTTCGTGAATGAGAAGAACACATTGTTGAACAATAGAACTCGGCTCATGTTTGTATATTTGCAGCAAAAAAAAAAAAAGATTTACACTCAACCATTGTAACGAAAGCAGTGTAACATCAGACTGTTTGTTAAATGTAACATAGACATATTAACATTTTCATTTTTTTACTTGGGTTAAGCTATGTGGGGGGCATTTGGTAACTGAACAAGCTGAGGAGCCTGGAACATCCAGTAGTACCTGCACCTTCTATCTCATCTGCCACTACCAGCACTTCTCATATGACTGTCCCACAGACAATGAGCAGGGCAGACCACTCTAACACATATTGTGGTTTGGCCGCTTGACCCACTAAGACAAAAGACAGTAGATGATGACCTAGCAAGGTTCATTGCATTGGATCTGCAACCTTTTTCTATTGTGGAGGACCGAGGATTCAAAGCATTTACAAAGGCCTTAAACCCCTCCTATATATTGCCCAGCAGACAAACCCTGTAAAAAACTAATAATTCCAGAAATGTTTTTGAAGATTCATGAACAAATTATGGAAAAAAATAGCAAGGCATCAGCAGTGTGCCTTACAACAGACTACTGGACATCAAGGGCCACATACGGTTTTATGTCAGTAACATGCCACTTCATTGAAAAACATTTAATGGAGTTACGTATGTTGGATTGTTTTGAATTTGCTGAAAGGCACAATACTTTTAAAAATTGCCAGAGAGTGGAACATAACTGACAAAATGGTAGCTTGTGTTACTGATAATGCTCACAACATAAGCCTGGCCATTCACAAAACCTCATGGAAGCATCTGCCATGCTTTGACCATACAATAAACTTGATTGTGAGGGGTGGACTCAATGGAATCCAAAATACACTGACTAAGATTAAAGCAACTGTAGAGCACATGCACCAAAGCACAGTGGCAGCTGCAACTTAAAGCAACTCAGCAGCAGATGGGTTTTCCTTCGTTAAAACTGAAACAAGATGGCCCAACACAAAAGGAACTCCACATTTAATGTGTTACGGAGATTTCTTGATAACAAGGATGCCATCACCACACTTGGATTAGTAAATGCCTGACTGGAAACTGACTGTCACGAAGACAATGATGGAAATGAAACAAGGTTTATTAAATCCACAGAATGCCAAACTGCGAGACAGCTGTGTATTACACAGACAATACCAGACAAATGAAAGACCACACAGCAGCAACTTTAAATGCAAGACATAAGGGCCATAACGATGAACACCTAAGTAAATTAAATTATTTACCATGGCAACTAAAGAGTGGCGGGAAAACTGAACAAAAAGGAAGACATATGACTGAAGAAAACCAATTACAAGTCCATGAAAACAGTAAAACAAAAACAAAACCATGACATAACGCCCCCTCCTGGAAGGCGCGACCTTGCGCCGATGATGAAGAGGTAAGGAAGGGATGGTGGATGCTTTGGAGAAGGACGAGGAGTTGGAGAAGGGCTCGAAAGGAGGAGCAGGCAGAGGGCTGGTGAGAATAGGCAGGCAGATATGCAGAAACTCTATGGTGGCACAGATGGTGGGAGCAACCATAGGAGCACTGATGGGAGTTGTGGCCCGATGTTGCAGCCCCAGAGTACAGCAAGAATGAAAACCCATGGCGGAGTCGATGGAGGGTGGAGGTGTTGTCCGCATGGCCGTCAACATCTGCAGGATGACCGAAGGAGACAGAGCTGATGTCAGGGGATCCCAGGTTAATGACAGAGGGTTGATGGAACCAAGCGACAACGCTGGCACTGAAGACCTAGGTGGAGCAGTGGCGACGAGCATCCGAGGTGGAGCCTGAGTGCCCGAGGAATAAAGCTGAGCTGGTGAGACCGAGGACTGAGGTGGAGCAGTAGGGAAGGAGGAGTTTGCCAAAGCCTCTGATTAGTCCTTCACCTTGTCAGTCTTTAGAGTGTCATAACCGGACACCGTCGCATCATATCACATGCTTCCTGTGCACTTCCTGGTAGTTATCTGGCCAAGACAACACTGAAACACCTCTGTACACATGAAATATCCGAATAATAAACCCGCGATTACGATAGTAAAGCTTGGTATGAGAATTTCTTGAGATCTGGGGCATTTTATAAAAAATATAAAAAAAATTACATCTGAAATGCTAACTTGTGCAGCGATGTAAACAGGCTATAAATAGCATATTTTTACAACAGTAAACGACCAAATTCCACCCGTGATCGCAAAAGGATGTTATTACAAACACTTGATCGGGGTTTAAAGTGAGTTTTGAGTAAAAGTGTACTAATAATGTCATAAATTGTCTGATGTAGCTTAATGCTAATGTTAGCTCTAATGCTACTAATAGCAGGTGCTTTTTTTCTTCATAAGGCATTTCTGTCACAATAATTCACGTAAGGTCGTAAGAAAATGTTTTGTTGTATTTTTATAGTAAGACTTTGGATAAATAAGGGCTAAATGCATACTGAGACTGAAGTGAGATTGCAGTTTGGTGGCTTTGTAAAGCTTGAAATACCACAACAAAGGCTATTAAAGGTGAAATAAAAACTAAAGAATAATGCAGATAATGTGTCATACCTGGCGGATGTGTGAAAGACTAGTTTGGTGAGAACAAAAGAATCATGAATGGGGGAGTTTTCAGACACAAAAACATAGACAAAGCACACAGGAGTGTTTACATGTGAGATCTTACAGAGATGACAAGTGCCATAAATCAATCTGATTAGCCTTCTCTAAAAACACACATGACATGTCCTTAGAAAATATTTAATATAATTCTCAGTTTTACAGATTGGATTATGACATTTCAATTGAAGCTTTGATAGACTTGTGGCTTTAGCTACACTATGTTTCTAAAATAATATCCTACAACAACAATTTTTTAAATACATTTAAAAAGTTTTTTTTTAAATATTTGTATTATTGTTTTTATGTTTGAGCTTATATATCTACTATCATAACAGTCTGAGTAATTCTGATCCCTGAAAAGTAAACTTTGAAGCTTGGTGAACAAATGTTGATTATTTTTATTATAGTAAAAAATAAAAATGAGCAGAAACCTTTTTATTTTGGGTATGTCATTTCTGTCTCTATGCCAAAATAGGGGGTGACTGGTAAGGGGTTAAATAAATCCACAGAATGCTAAACTGCAAGACAGCTGTGTATTACTCAGACATTACAAGACAAATGAAAGACCACACAGCACAGCAGCAACTTAAATGCAAGACAAATAAGGGCCATAAGAATGAAAATTTTTTAGCATTAAATGAATTACCATGACAACTAAAGAGTGGCAGGAAAACTGAACAAAAGGAAGACATGTGACTGAAGAAGACCAACGACAAGTCCATGAAAACACAACTAAGTCCATGATGAAACTATACAGAACCATGACACTGACAGGATGAGTGGTGTAAATATTTTGAATTTGTTATACCACATCATTGGTGTTTGTGATCATTTGAGGCATTAATGTATCAATAAGCTGTAAATATCATTGTTAATAAATGTGCTGTGTTGTAATTGTTTATATATATATATATATATATATATATATATATATATATATATATATAAATTACTACTAGTATTAGTGACATCACAATAATGTTAATAATGTAATTTGTATAAACAGCATGCTTACTTTTATATTTCAGATGTGAGGATGTGCAAAAGAACCCGTTGCAAAGCGAGCCAATGCAAATAAGCAGCACACTAAGGAACCTGGAGCACAGCTAAGACCAAGCGAGGCACACACTTCCATGAATCTCTACAAAATATTTTTATTTTGTTTATTATTTTTTAAGTCATTGACGGCACATAAACAGTACACACTTTGGAAATGCAAGGTATGTGATGTTCATTATATATATTTCAACATGACAATACCAGTAAAAAGCTTTTGAACAGTAAGATTTTTCATGTTTTTGAAAACAATTCTTCTCTGCTCACCAAGCCTGCAGTTATTTGTTCCAAAATAAATACAGTTGCGTTTGCTAAAGCAGTAATATTGTGATTTTTTTTTTTTCATTTAAAATAACTACCTTCTATTTAAATATATTTTAACATGTAATTTATTCCTGTAATCAAAACTTAATGTTCAACATCATTACTCCAGTCTTACTCCAAGTGTAACAATATACACTATACCATTCAAAAGCTTGGAGTCAGTATATATAGAAATTAGAACCTTTATTTAGCACACAAATAATGATAAATACATTTATCATGTTACAAATGATATTGTTCTTCTAAATCAGGGGTAACCAACCCTGCTCCTGGCGATCGGCTGTCCTGCAAAGTTTAGCTCCAACCCTAATCAAACACACCTGCCTTTAATTTTTAAGTGATCCTGTAGACCTTAAAGGGTTAGTTCAGCCAAAAAGGAAAGTTATGTCATTAATAACTCACCCTCATGTCGTTCCAAACCCGTGAGACCTCTGTTTATCTTCAGAACACAGTTTAAGATATTTTAGATTTAGTCCGAGAGCTCTCAGTCCCTCCATTGAAGCTGTGTGTACGGTCTACTGTCCATGTCCAGAAAGGTAAGAAAAACATTATCAAAGTAGTCCATGTTGCATCAGAGGGTCAGTTAGAATTTGTCGAAGCATCGAAAATACATTTTGGTCCAAAAATAGCAAAAAATAAGACTTTATTCAGCATTGTCTTCTCTTCCGTGTCTATTGTGAATGAGTTCAAAGCAGTTTAGTGATATCTGGTTCGCGAACGAATCACTCGATGTAACTGGATCTTCTTGAACCAGTTCATCAAATCGTACTGAATCGTTTGAAACGGTTCTCGCCTCCAATAAGCATTAATCCACAAATAACTTAAGCTGTTAACTTTAATGTGGCTGACACTCCCTCTGAGTTTTTGGAGCATCATTACTTACACTTGAGAACAATAGAAGCAATCAGAGAACAACAACAGTATACAAGTGCTATGACAAGTCTCAGTTAGTCTAGTACAGAACACGTAGCCATTTTTTTATTTTTTTTCAAGAATATTATAGACAAGAAAAGAAAAGGTAAGTGTAAGTGTCATCTCTGTAAGATCTCACATGTAAACACTCCTGTGTGCTTTGTCTATGTTTTTGTGTCTGAAAACTCCCCCATTCATGATTCTATTGTTCTCACCAAACTAGTCTTTCACACATCCGCCAGGTATGACACATTATCTGCATTATTCTACTCGCACACTTAGAAACAAAAAGTGTCTTAGAAAATGTAAATCAATCTATTATTTTCTGTGAGTGAGTAAACAAACAAAAATTATAGGCTACAAAATCAAGGTTTGACTGTCTGGTGAACAAATCTTCTGTATGTGTTTTAGGACATTATTGACTTTCTTAGTTAAATCTTAAAAAAAAAAGAAACATAATTTGAAGGACTTTTAATTTTAGACTGACACACTTTTGTTCGTTAATGCCATTGTTAGATCATATTTTTCTGCAGTCCATTTTCTTGAGGAACCTCTTTCCAGTGATCTTGAAGACCTCACTGTACGTTCACACCACCGCCGTCGAGATCGTTAAAAATCGCTCTGGCTGCTCTGCTCACAACTCTTCAGAAAGATTCATGATCGTTCTGACATAGATTGAATGCTGATCTTGTATTTAAAGTGGCCACAACGCAAACAAGCTTGTTAAACTTGTGCAGACGAACCACAATGGGGAAAATGTTATAACTTAACCTCATTAAATATTTTTGTGGACTAAGTATTAAGAGCCTTTATCTAATAATGTATAAAGCATTGTTAAAATACTCTGATGCAAGTAAACGTCCTGCATTGCAAATGTCACTTAAGTAAGTATAAAGTGGAGACATCAAGTATCAAGTATAAACATTACTTAATGTAAGTATAATCAAGGAAATTTGTTTTAAAGTAAACTGGGACTACTGTACTATTATTTATTATATCATTAGATTATTATTCCTATATCATTCCTGCACATCCGCAACTCACCAGGAACCTGAACAATCTCCAACACCTTTGTCCACGTATAATTTTTATTTAATTGCAAACAGGGACACATCATAGATTATTGAAAACCCGAAACAGCAATAATCAACCTCTCCTCTATTGTGCTTGGGAACTAATGTGATCGGAGCTGCATTCTCTGCAATCCCCTCAAGCGGTGGACTTCTACGTTCCGATCGGTTGCCGCCTAACCGCGTCATAGCTCGTTATCATAAAGTTGCCCTGATCTCAACTCTCCTCGATGCTCTCAACGACCAAGTCGCGCCACGCCGCTCTTCGGCGCTGCTCAACGGAGGCTCACATTGAAAATGAACGACTTTTGTCCACTTTGATGCTCTCAACGCTGCCAGTGTGAACACACAGTTACTCCCTCCAGCTTCAGTCCACCACATTCCAGTCAGTTCAGCATCTGCTCACAAAGAGTGGACTTGACAACAGAGGGTAAGTTTACTGCCCCAAACATTACACACAACATTACACACAATACTGTCAATGTCTGATATTTCATGTCATCTATAATTGTTTAATTTGCCTTTTAAAAGATGACATTCTGAGCTGGTATGAAATCGGCAAAATGCTTGGTGAGGGAGAATTTGGCTGTCTATGAAGGGAAAAGCTTGGAGATTGGCCTTTAGTTCATGTCATGTTCTTACAATATTTTACTCCATTGATTTGTCTCACTATTCCCATTGTACGTTATCTCAGTCTATGTTAGCGCTCTTGGTATGTTGTTAATGCAATAAAAAAAAAAATTGTCAGTCAGCCAACAAGCCAAGGAACTTGAAATACATCTAACATAGTAAGTTGGACTAAAGTCCTTACTTGGGAAAGTGGCTGCATCTAACAGTGATCTTTCCTCTAGCCTGGTCATCCTGCACCCCTTTCGGTAGAGGTCAGTCTTTTACTCATCGTTAATAAGGAGTTAAGAGTTCCAGAGATCATTCAGATGCTGGACTGGATTGGACCCTGCAAAGATCTGTGCTATTTTACAATGGTTCAGGGGGTCTTTGTCAGCGAAGACACAGCACAGTTTATCATGTAGCAGGCAACAAAGGCCACTCACATGTGCTGTCAATGAGGAGTATTTCACCGGGACATAAGAGAACCTCCTGATCAACCCAGAACCGATTGAGTTCAGACTGATGGACTTTGACTTTGGGTATATGGGGATCTCCTGCAAGACTCCAGCTTTGAGCAATGAAGAGGTGTGTATCATGCTTCACACCTGTAGTGTTGGGCTTAATTTCAAGTAAAGTGTTTAATTGGTATTCTGTAAACCATATCTCGCTTTTAAACTAAATATCACACAAGATATATTTTTTTACAGTGAAAATGTTCAGTATTTCATAAGCAGTTATAAATGGATGAATAAAATGGGTGATTTTAACGCAATACTCGCCAAATAGTGGGCAATTTTTACCTCACATGTTACAGATGCTTAACATATTTATAAGTACTTATTTCTCAAAAGCAGATTCCTGATTTATTTCAAGATTCAGTAAAAATTTTCATTTATAGCGAGACTGAAGGGTGTTGTATTTGTTTTTCTAATTTATCATGAGTCGTATCTTTTCTTACAATGTGTCTTATCAGAATCTTTTCTGTCCAACTCAAGAAGGAGGATGAGAGCTCAGGAGAACAGTAAGGATAATACATATTAATCATGTGTAACTCAATTCACTCATTGAATCCTGATTTATAATTGTGACATTATTTCATAAAATAAACATAAATCTATGCGGTGGTTTTAAATATATTGGCCTGGTATCAGACGGGTCTTGGGTTAAGCTAGGATTAGGCAATGGTTAAATTTTTTTGAACATCCACGTACTCACGCTGAGCATGCTTTGCATGCAAGTACATGCTAATTAATACAGAAACTTGCTCTTTATTGCCCATAATGAATGGCTACATTATATTTCTACATAGCTTAATATTTTACTTACAAAAGACTCCACAGAACAATGCTATACATGAAATGCCCTTAATGTTTTGAAAATATTTTAAATAGCATATTTTATATCATTGGCTATATTATATGAGACTAATTCTAGTTTTGTTAAACTAGTTTCAATGTAATTCAAATTTAATCAACTGTTTTTTCCATTCCATTCTCACTCCCGTCTGTCAGACTGTTCTGGTCTGATTGTCTATCAGTGTCAGCTGTGCTGACGAGCAATCAGATCAGCGGAAAGTGCATCTTGTTTATTGGTCCTACAAATATTCCTGTGTTTGTTATGTTCATTGTCAGATTGTTGTTACTGGTTCTCTGTCTCTCGCTCTGTGCAGTTCACCTCCAGCTCCTGTTCTATTTGGACTATTCTGCCGCCAGTGCTAGTGCCTTGGACTGTTGCCCGAGTTGTGCTTCTCGCCATTAATTTCCTTTATCGTTTCCTGTCTTCGAAGATATTCAGCCCACTGCAGTGTCTGCGCTGCCAAGGACCTACTGCTGACCAGATAATTGTTTTTCTCATTCGCACTTGGATCCAGTGTCTTTGTATCTGACAGCTGCAGTGTTGCAGATTTCACCTTTTGAAGAAGATAAATCCGGCCTATATATATATATATATTTATTTATTTATTTTTGACTTTTATTGAAATACTTTTACCTTTCTTTTAAAAAAAAATTTGCCACCATTTTTCAACGGCAGAACTCAAAGATCTAAGACTTTTTCAATGTACACAAAAGGCCTATTTCTCTTAAATATTGTTCACAAATCTGTCTAAATCTGTGTTAGTGAAAACCTCTCCTTTGCCAAAATAATCCATTCACCTCAAGATGCTGATTAGACAGCATGATTATTGCACAGGTCTGCCTTAGGCTGGCCACAATAAAATGTGCAGTTTTATCACACAGCACAATGAATTTCTTGAAGAGCAAACAAGGCTTCGGCATGATGGAATTTAATTCAAAGATGACACCTTAAATGTTAAGGTCAATGCTTTTGTCTGTGATGCTCCAGCAAGATCTTTTTTTTTTTAAGTGCATAAAGGGGCACAATGCATACAACAGTTGTGAGCCATGCACTATTGAATGACAATACATGAACCACAGGGTTTTGTTTTATTACAAGAGAAGATTTTGTCCGTAGTTTGTTCTACCCTTTCCATCAAAATGGACTCTCATCCCTTGTAGACGCAGGCTTGAAATGCACACAATCATTTGTCAAATTTAATTTCTCAATGGAAAACTCTCAAGGGAATTTGCCCGACAGCCAGTCTCCTGCTTCTCTGGAAAGATGGAAAGGAACTTAAGTATGTAAGTTCTTAATCTACACTGGACCGGTTGTTCTTTGTGATGTGTTGCTTGACAGCTTCTACCACCCCTTCCTAACACTTTCCATATATATACAGTTGCCATATACATACTTTTGGGTGCTGACGATGGCACGAGGAAGGCATATATAGCCTACGCTGAAGAGCTGCTGATGCACTTTTATAAAACATCTACTAAGCTCTACAGCCCTCTCTTTCCTTCGTTTCTGTCTATAATCTTATCCACTTGGCAGAAGACGTTAGAAATTTTGTAATGTCATTAAACGAAATCTGTGCTTTTCCATTTGACAACCATCTGTGTAAACTTAAGAAGAGTCCCAGGAATGCAACAAATCCTATTTCATAGGTTTCCAAGAGAATCACTGAGATTGATGATGGCAAAGTTCACATTATACCAACACCTCACCGAGCATCTGTGTCTACAAAAATGAAGGACTCTTGTTTTATGGTTGGCGATGTCTTTGTCAAGGAAAAACGAACAGATAAAATGTGAGTGTGTGATGTGTTCCACCTTGAAAGTTTAGAGAGTTTCTTTGAGAGTCCATGTTATTCCAAGTTAATAGACAAAGCCCATCTAAGGGTTGAAAGAAGCCCTTGAAAAAGAAAGCGGTCTGTCTTCCCTATGGGAATGGATTCGTTCTTATACAGATGCTTCATGGCGGTGAAAGACACTAAGAGCTGTCTGAGGACTTTTCAAATCTGTTTTAAAGACATGGGAATTTTTCTTACTTTTTTTCAAATGTTCTGCTTCAATGGTTGCATCTATATTGGTGTGTAATGCAGGGGGTCCCCAACCACCGGATAACGACCCAACCCTAGGCTGCATCTATGGAAAATATTTTTGGCTATGTGTGATGCCACTACATATGTGCAGCTCCCCTTTAAGAGCTACTATCCAAATTTACACAGGGCACCATTTTCTAAAACATCAGTTTTACACTTTCAGGTTCATCCGTTAACAACATTAGTGGAAGGGGAAGGGTTCGGGGAAGGGCAAGATAGCCCTTCAAACGAAGATTTTTTAGGACCAGACTTAAAACGAAAGGGTGCATTTCTCAGCGTGAATCCGGCTACAGTGGGAACATGGCTGCCCAAGCATACAACAAGACACATAAATTTAAGTAATTTGGGCATTCACAAATATTTTAATGAAAATAAAATGTCATGATATTCAAAGAAATGTTTGCCAAAAATTGCTTAAGTTTGTTAACGTTATATCATTGCATACTGCACGATAGTGCCACAACATATATGTTCACATCTGATCAGGGTGATAACCACCATAGACACTGAAGGGGGCAAGTCCCCCCCAATAGTTAGAAATCGCTAAAGCCTTTACTCAAATTATTGTCAAATCAAGAGAGAGAGATGGAAGTTGTGTGTATGCACATCTGTGCGTCGCTTTTTACAAGGAGTTTATATAAAAAACTGTTTTTTATCCTTCTGTTGCTGGGAAATAAAATGTAGTGATTCAGTATTTAAACTGTTATTACAGTTTTTCTCAATTGCTAAAACACAATTTCTGAAACCTTGCTCCATTTTCTGAAAACATTGAACACAAAACCTCATCTTCAAGCACTATTTACAAAACCTCTGACTCCTCTTGCAAAATGAAACTTTCGCCTCAAAACAGTTTTACCTGTGATCAAAATCAAACACTGCTCTCAAATCATAAACAAAGTGATCAAAATGATATACACTATCAAGCAGTCAGTAAACAATACACCAACAAATAGAAAATACATTGTTCAAAACATAGTTCTCAGGGAGAAGTAAATTTTTAATCTCAAAACAAAGTTCATATTATTCCGTCATTTGTCTTTTGATGAACGAAAACATGTTCTATCATAGTAGCTCAAAATTGATCAGAAATTACTACTCTGCTTTGCTCTTTGCAGGTTTTTTTTTTTGGTTCTTCCTCCTTCTACCCCTATTTTTACAGTACTGTACCCTGCATCTCATAAACTTGTGCTTGGTCTCTGTGATAGTGTAATTATTGTTATTTGTTGATTTGTTGACCTCGTTGACCAGGGACTTCAACAATGGCCCGCTGTCCAATCATGTTTCGGCCTCTCCTTCTCCTCCTCCTCCCCCTCCTCCTCCTCCTCTTTCTTGCCCTCCTCCTCCTCCTCCTCCTCCTCTTTCTTGCCGCCCTCCTCCTCCTCCTCCTCCTCCTCTTTCTTGCCCTCCTCCTCGTCGCCCACCTCGCATACGCACTCGTCCTCTCACATTGTTTCTTCTATCCATTTTCAGACTTTCTCCTTCCCACCTTCAACAACCTGTTTGCTCTCTGAACTGGCTTATATTGGTTGTGTCACATCATTTGAAACAGGTTAAATCAATTTTGAGTGGTTGTGTTCAATCAATGACACATGTTCTCTATTTGTATTTGATTGTTGCCACTTGTGTTTACCAGTATGAATGACATGTGCATTAGAGTGCAGAATGTGTTTTGAGAATGAGAATGTGTTTAGCGTTTTGCTGAAGAGTCTAAGTGAGATCTGCAAATTGTGTTTTACCATGTGAAATGGTTTAAGGTATTGACAACAGACTGCACAATTAGCTAAATAAGTTCAGGCAACTGAGAACTTTGTTCAGCCAATGGGTTTTAGTGTTTTAGCAATTGAGAAAAACTGTAATACGTTTCTTTGCTCTGTTTCAAGGGACAAGGCGAAGGGGTAGGGGTGTAAAATTGGAATTGGGCCAAAATGTGCAGTGCTGGGGGTACTTCATGGAGAGGTTTGAGAACCACTGGCCTTGTGCGAGTACACCATAACTGGATTAGCATATTAATACTTATATTTGAAGAGTTCAGATTCAACACACTCTAAAGGCCATTAGAATTTTTTTCTAAAATGAGCATTTTTGCCAAGCTTCTGTGTTTATGTTATTGAATAGGTTATTTTCATTGTCATTAAAGTGAAATAACTGAACATAGGAACTTCATAAAAGCTCTCTTTTTAGAAGAACCTTGAATCTCTAGATTTTAGAGGGTTTTGCATCTGAACTCTTCATTTGTTGGAAACAGATATGTCTTAGTTGAACACTTGTTAAGAGGCTCACCTAAAACATACTGTGAAATGGTGTCCTATTCTCATTAATAACGTAGTTATCCCAGATTGTTTTTATGTTTGTATGTTGTACAGTAGAAGACCAGAACAATGTGGGCCAGAGCTGTTTGGAGGGAAGGTGATGCTGAAATGGAGGATGTGTTTTGTGTTATGACCTGATCAAGGAGCAAAAAAAAAAACCCCATCAAAACCTTCAAACAACCTGAAGATGTATGGATGCGTGTCCTCTTTTAGAAGTAAAATGTCAGTCGGGTATGTAATCTTGTTTGTGACAATGCCTGGTGAATGTGCAATGGCAGAGGCTAAAAGCACCATGAGCATCACACGTGATTAAATAATTTTTAATAAAAGTATATATATATAGTTGCAATTGTAGCCAATGATAATCTCTCTCTGGGGCGTGCCTTATTTTACGTGGCCTATAAAGATAGCCTTAGGTATGCTAGTACGGTGTGTCTCATCGTCACTGGTGACGTCATCCATTTCCGGTGTGTCGCGGGAGTGTTTGTTTGGTAAGGAGCTGCAGTCGCGGCTGTATTACTGTGCGTTTGAATTGAATTGGGTTTTATGTACTTATTGGGCTCGTATATCTTCCTAGTGTTGACTGGGGAAGCCTGTGGTATAACGCATGTGATACCCGATCGATTTTACGTACTGGAGTTTAAATGCCCTGTGCATTGTAAGCAGTTTAAACTGGTAGGTTGTTGTTTATTGTTTGCTGCACTAAGGGTCTGGATTGATCACATTAAATTTGTATTTATCTTTTTAGTTTACAGACTGAGGGCGAAACATTGCAGTGGGTTTCTCGTCGGGGCTTTTGTGACTGTTATACCACTGATTGTTTTTCAGTGGTGTTGCATATGGTCACGTTATCGACTCTCGTCTCACGGTTCTTTGCTGGCTCGACGGCCGGTGTTACGGTTTAACTGGTTACCGTGTTATCTGGTGACCAACTTCCTGTTTAGGTCTCCGCTGCAGATGTGCTGGAACGACAGCAGCAGATTCGCCGATTGTGAAAGCACGAACTGACGTGATATTAAGTGCCTAATAAACGCAGACTTGCTCATTGCATGATTTTGATATTCTTGCAGAGCTAACAAGTTATAGGTATGATCGACCGTAGCGGCTGAAGTAAGTAGGATAAACAAAAAAATAAAATAAAGTAAATCTGTGAGGGCACGGGTTTCGAACACGCGCTAAAAGACGACGCGCCGCGAGACGACACTCACGAACCACCGAGCCACCGATCTTTACATAAGCGGCTCCAGATCTCTGTATTCAACACAGGACTCTCGGCGTCACATCGTGACACTGGCTGAATCAAGGAATTGTGACCGTGTTAACTTGTGACCTCTGTTTGCAAACCAAAATCCAATTTTACTGTTGCTATAAATTAACAATTCCAGCCAAAGCGCTTCTAATGCTGCTAAATGATTTGATACGATCTGAAAAATTACTCCTCGTCAAAAATTACGAACCCCATTAATGTAAACATGCATAACAGCCCAACGTTTAAGTAGCTTAGTTCCATTGGTTCATTGGCAAAACACATTCTTACAGTGGCAGGCTGCCCACATACACTTCTTGGCTATGAACTGCAAAACTAGATGTACAGAATGCATCATTTCACTTTGAGGAAGAATATTTAATTATAATAGGTTGCACTACTTTGCTGTAAAGTGTAATTTACTTTGTTTAAATAACTTTGCAACATATTTTTCTGCTTGAATGGTTGTGATTGTATGCATCTGAATTGAAATCAACTAGACACAAAGCACAATTGACTACATAAAATTTTCATTACAGACTTACATGCAAAGACCATCAAAGTTTTGATTGAACCCAAATGGCCATTTCCGTTACAACCATTAAAGCTCGTGAAAATGTTCTGTGTTGTTTTTATTCAGGTTTTTCACCAGCATTTAGACAATATAATAGATAATATTTCACATAATCTTTATTAAACAAAATAGATGATAAACAAGTTAACACAGGCACATTGTCTAGTGCAACATGCATTCTTCACAGATTAATATCACATGTGACCTATGGTTTCACTGGAACTGTGTTGGTCAGCCTCCTATTGAGGAAGATTTGATTTGTCCTGCTTGTGTTTAAGTGTGTGTGTGGTAAAGCAGTGAAAAGTCCTCTAGAAGTGTTATATGAATTTGTTTTTTACCTTTGTTTTTATAGTGCTTTAAACAATACTGATTGTGTCAAAGCAGCTTTACAGAGTCAACAGGAAAATGGAGAACAACAGTCATTTTTCAGCTAAAGTCAGTTCATTGGATTTAGTGATGGCATCGTCAAACCAATGAGCTTAGTGATTATGAACCAGTGAAATGAACCACTTCTGTGTACACCGTCTTTTGTAGCATGATTGATTTGAGCATTAACATTTCTTTGATTCATTTTGTTTTCTTTGTATTTTTGACAAATGTCTAGTACACCAAGATAAATTCCTTGTACCTATAAATCCATTGTATCTTACAATAAAAGGGATTGTGAAAATAACTTGTGGAGCATTGATTGAAAGATTTTGGAAATTTGTCATTTACATATTTTGACATTGTGGCTGAGAGGTTGCATGGGAACAATGTCCCAACAGATATGGATCCATTTCGAAATCCTGATTTTTACTAGTGTTTTTGACACTCTTTAAAAGTTGTGGCTATTTAGTAACACTTTAAATGTTGTCTTGGATAGATGACAGGTGATATATATCTTTTTTTATGTTGTAAAACAAGAAGTGTATGTGGGCAGCCTGCCACTGTAAGAATGTGTTTTGCCAATGAACCAATGGAACTAAGCTACTTAAACGTTGGGCTGTTATGCATGTTTACATTAATGGGGTTCGTAATTTTTGACGATGAGTAATTTTTCAGATCGTATCAAATCATTTAGCAGCATTAGAAGCGCTTTGGCTGGAATTGTTAATTTATAGCAACAGTAAAATTGGATTTTGGCTTGCAAACAGAGGTCACAAGTTAACACGGTCACAGTTCCTTGATTCAGCCAGTGTCACGATGTGACGCCGAGAGTCCTGTGTTGAATCCAGAGATCTGGAGCCGCTTATGTAAAGATCGGTGGCTCGGTGGTTCGTGAGTGTCGTCTCGCGGCGCGTCGTCTTTTAGCGCGTGTTCGAAACCCGTGCCGTCACAGATTTACTTTATTTTATTTTTTTGTTTATCCTACTTACTTCAGCCGCTACGGTCGATCATACCTATAACTTGTTATCTCTGCAAGAATATCAAAATCATGCAATGAGCAAGTCTGCGTTTATTAGGCACTTAATATCACGTCAGTTTGTGCTTTCACAATCGGCGAATCTGCTGCTGTCGTTCCAGCACATCTGCAGCGGAGACCTAAACAGGAAGTTGGTCACCAGATAACACGGTAACCAGTTAAACCGTAACACCGGAACGGACGCATAATCTACCGCGAACTGTATTCACGTGCTGCTGTGGTATTGTTTATTTCTGTTTAAAGCTGGATGCTTGCAACATCAGCTGTCTGGCTTGCCGCAGATTCGATACGATGGTCTACGTTACTCTCGCTTTGATGCATCAAATGGTTTAACCATCCAGAAGTCATTATCTTGATCTGGTTTCTTTTTGAGTGGTGTAAACGCTATATAATTTGATCTACTTTTGCTTATTTTTGCTTTCTTGTTCTGTTTATGTGAGCCCCTTTCCTTTATAACATTTAGTATTCTTTTGTCATAGATTTGTTTTTCTTTTCTGAATTTATAATTTTGTTGTCAGCAAGTTTCTGTGAACTGGTTGTTAATTGAATGTTTTTTGTGGTTTAATTAGAATTGTGAATTTGTATTTTTTTTCTTGCATTTACAGTTTCACTGTAGTGGTTTATTATTTGATGGTAACCATAGGTGTGTGTAATTGTTCTTTATTCATTGAGTACTCAAGTTTTATAAGAATGTATGCGAGTGTGTATATTTGATTATGTTTAATGTGTAATTCTGCTTCCTCTCCAGTTGTTGGTGTGATCAGGATTCGTGTCTGTGTGGACGAGTCTCTCTCTCTGTTTGGTGGTGGCCTTTTCCGATTGCAGTTTTCCACATTTGTGGTCTGAAGTGTGAGTGCACGAGTGTTTGCTGTGTCATTTTCAGAGAATGAGCAAGTAGTCCCCAGCCCAGGAGTGGAGGCCGAATTGTGTGTTAAGTGTGTATTTTGATTCGTATATTTGAATACATTTATTAATAGTGTCCAAATAAAAATTAATTTTGTATTTCATCTGTCTCTGGTCTTATCTCAGCCGCAACCGAACCTGTGTGCTTTAAAGTTAATCTTATCAGGCGATTCCCCGGTAAATTTGCCTCTGGGGTGGTGTAGTCGGGTATCTTAGCGGGCCAGAGTTTAGGTCTGCATTCTGGGGGTGAGGCAACCCTCTCTCCCTGGTGTGAACTTTCAAATTTATTCCCATTATAAAACGAACGCTCCGCCACACAATCAAAAATATAGTTGCAAGCAGCAATTATATTGGCCCAGCACCAAACGCAGCATCAGACCAATTACAATTTTAATGAGCAATTAAAAACCTTTTGCATTTAATCAGGAAGGCTGAAAAGTCTAATTTAATTTCTCGTTCACTGGATCTGTGACCCTAAAACAGTGATAAGCACCGAACTGTTACCCCTCAATATATAATTTTCATGAAAAGTTACATTCTGTAAATTGCACACCAGTGATCAGAATCAGGGGCGGACTTTACCATTAGGCAAAGGTCGGCAATTGCCTTGGGCCCCGAGCTACCTAGGGGCCCCCAAAATGCCCCATTAACTTGCTTAAAGATTTTTATTTTTTTTACTTCATGCAAAATATATATTTCTAAAACTCCATTTGCGAAAAATGGCATCAAATCATTAGTGTCGCAGACAGGAGGCCCCCCCCCACCTCACTACATTGGACTATTCCATTATTTCACTTACTGAGCATCTGCGAATGTGACAAGGCTGTAATGTGCCAAAAAACTGACGAAGAAGAAGTGATTGACAGTGATAGACATTGTGTACAGAGAGAGAGTGTTGACAGTAAAAATGAAGCGAAGCTACCCAAGCGGTGCTGAAGAAAGCAAAAAGTTTTTAGCAAAATTGATGAGTAATGAGTACTAGCAGTCACTAGCCGCATTTCCACTGTCGGCCCAGTGCGAGCCAGGGCTTAAAAGAGGCCGTTTGTTTGCATGCTTTGTTATATATTCAAATTCAAAATCATCAATGTTTTAACTATAGAATTGATTTAATTTATCAGGACTCAAAATTAATCACACATAAATACACTTATTTCTATTTTATTTATTTATTTTTAACGCTTATGAAAATAGCCTGCTTATTCAGTCGAGTCTGTTTATTAGCCACAGTATAGCCGTCACATTTAGAATGAATGATAATATCTCTGTTTTTATAAAAGCTCCCGAACAAAAAACATTATTAGGCTATATTCTTTTATGATAGGCAACGTGAGAAAAACTCTCGAGACGAGGCTTGTGACAGATAATATAAGTTACTTAATAAATACACGATTGTGATAGAGAATAAGGAGCTGACGTCTGATTTCTTCAAGCGGTCATATTTTACCATGTTTACTATGGTAATATGTTTAGCGTGCATATCTTTTTCATCGCTTATAAATATTTCTGCCTTGTATGGTGATTATCCACATTGGATCAAGTTATTTCAAACACTCACTGCTGACTGAGAGAGTTTTGAGCTCAACTTATTTTAAAAAAAAAGTGTTTAATGCTGGTGTTAAAGCTGTTATCTTTCTGAAATGATCCTCGGCGCAGACTCGCTATTTTTATAAAAGCTCCCGAACAAAAATCATTATTATATTTTGATTATATGCAACGTGGAGCTAAACTCTTGAAACGAGACGACAGATAAAATGTTACTTAATAAATACACAATTGTGATAGAGAATAAGAAGCTGACGTCTGATTTCTCCAAGCGGTCATATTTAACATGCTTACTGTGTAACGTTAATGTTTAGCGTGCATAGTCTTTTATATCGCTTATAAATATTTCTGCCTTGTTTAGTGATTATAATCCACATCGGATCAAGCAAACACTTGCTGCGAACTAAGAGTGAGTTTTGAGCTCAACTTATTTTAAAACGTCGTTAATGCTGCTGTTAAAGCTGTTATCTTTCTGAAATTATCCGCGCTGACGCTCTCTAGACACGGAGAAACTCCGCCTTTGTTCATAACTCCTCCTCTAGCCCCAGCTGGCCCGCTTTGGCCCAAGGTTTTCGTCGCGCCAAAAAACCCTGGCCGTTGGCCCAGAGGAAGCCCCGGCGAGGCACGATCAAGCCCCGGAAGTGACAGTGGCCCTGGCACGCACTAGCACGCCGGTCTTAGCTCGGTAGTGGAAACACGGCTATTCTGACCAATGTGTTACACTTGAACTTGAAGATGACCAAGCACTCTGGCCAAAACATCTCACTGACAAAGAACGCTGCTTAATAGTGCAGAGAGGCCCAGTTCAGAGCAAGGATAGAATTTATCCTTTTTATTTTTCTTCTTTTTTTCTTACAGATACAACTCCAGATGTCTATACATCATTGCTGTGTGAAGACTGCTGAAGAGAAGTAACAAGTAGGGCTTTTTTTTTTTAAATAAGGATTGACAAAAGGAGGGAAACAAGAGATGTAGAGGGCCCCATGTCTGTGTTTGCCTTGGGCCCCAAAATGTCTAAATCCGCCCCTGATCAGAATACATCTGCTTTTCTCAGGTTTTTTTTTTTTTATACCTATGCATAACGATGGCTTACAAATAACAAAAAGGATTGCGAACACTCTCACAGGAGAGGCAAGCTCAAATTTTACAAACCTCTGGCGAGGGGAGCATCACCTGAAGCACCATATACAAGAAGATTTCTGTAACTGCCACCTCCACTTCCCGCTAGAAGCGACAGCTCAACTAAGCGGCCAGGGGACCCCTCAAGGTGACCTGGCAGGACATCCATGGAATT